>NC_073241.2:85867121-86170151 GCF_029281585.2 Gorilla gorilla gorilla | reverse complement strand
AGTGAACCAAGATTGCACCACTGCACTCCAGCCTGGGCAACAGAGCGAGACTCCATCCAAAAAACAAAAAAAAAAAAAAAGAAAGAAAAAAGAAAATATCGAGTGTTGATGAGGATGTGGAGAAACTGAGACTATAAGGCACTGCTAGTAGGAATGTAAAATGGTACAGCCACTGTAGAAAACAGCATGACAGTTCCTCAAAATATTAAAGATAGAATGACCATGTATTACAACAAATCCAATCCTGTGTACCTAAAATAATTGAAAGCAGGGACTTGAACAGATAGTTCTATATCAATATTCATAGCAGCATTATTCACAATCGCCAAAAGATAGAAGAAACCCAAGTGTCTGTAGAATGACAGATCCACTCTGTTGAATGATCAACACAATTGTAAGCTCCTGACACAAGCTCTAACATGGATAAATTAAAGCCACTATGCTAAGTGAAATAAGCCAGACACTTATTTGATTCCACTTATATGAGCTACCTACATTAGCCAAATTCATAGAGACAGAAAGTAGAACAGTGGTTGACAGAGGCTGGAGGCAGGAAGGAATGGGAAGTTAGCGTTCAATGGGTATAAGGTTTCACTTTGAGAAGATGAAAAAGTTTCGGAGAACGATTGGTGGTGATGGCTGAACAACAATGTGTACGTACTTAACACCACTGATTTGGCCACTTAAAAATAATTTAAATGGCACAATAAAGAAACTTTCACAGTTTAAAAAAGTGATCTAATCCCCAATTTTCAATAGCTAGACAGCTGAAAGACGCAAATATTTAATTAACATTAATGGATTTTTATAAGAAAGGGGACTTTCAACATCAAAATTCATTTACTTCTTTTCATCTGTTCAGAGGTAATGGGATGAATCACCAGAATCAAAGCCTCCAGCTGCTTATAGCACTAGTTTAAAATTAATAGTCTTACAGCAACAACATCAAATGCCAAAAAAAGAGAGAAGCAATAGGCAGCGGATTAATTCTTTTTTGGTGTAAAATGTCTGTAATTTTCTAGTAGCAAATAAATGTGTCACTGTTTTGGTCTGCAATGTCTCTTCTCTCCCCAAAATGCTGACAGTATGGCTCTAAAGCTAAAAGTATATAACCAAATTAAAAGCTATCAAAAATCTTCAAATAAAGTTTTTCTAAAACGTTAAAATACTTCCACAGTAATTTAGTAGTTTCCTATGTGCATTTGCCATTGATCACTGTAAGAGAGAAAACATGAATAAAACACTAAAAGACAGGATGTGTTATATTTAGCATACTTCAATGGGAATTTTGAATATGCTATACCGAATTACTACGAATCCTTTACCTAAAGTCTCCTATACAATAGACTGTCAAGTGCTTAGAATCAGGGAACAACCTTATACCTTTCTGTTTACTGTAATATCAAACCTTGCAACATGGCGTCAGTCCTTGCTATTGTTTGAAATGTACTTAATCCCCAATGCAACAGTGTTGAGAGGTGTGGGACCTTTAAGAGATGATTAGATCATAAGAGCACTGCCTTAGTGAATGGACTAATGCTGTTATTGAGAGTTGGTTCCTGAAAAAAGGATGATTTGGTCCCCCTCCCCCGAACCTTATATGCACACAGGGGAACTCTCTTGCTCTTCCGCCTTCTGAAGGAATGATGTAGTAAGAAGGCCCTCACCAGATGCAGACCCCTTGACCTAGCCTCCAGAACCAAGAAATAAGTCTCTATTCTTTATAAATTACCCAGTCTCAGGTATTCAGTTACAGCAACACAAAAGGGACTAAGATAGGTTTCAACTAAATGTTAAAATGAAAACAAATATGTTGATGATGACTAGTGTGGGGGTCAGGGAAGATGAAGCAGTGAGGGAAAATAACTGTTTCACAAGAAATGAAAAGCATTGAGTATGATGATATGTTCCTTCCATAACCTAGGCTCCTGAAAAAGAGGTGAGTAATCAGTATTTCAACATTTAATTGTAGAAGCATATCTGATTACTGAATCTGTAACATAAAACATTTTTATTAAAAAAGTAGGAAAAGTTATATTATCCTTCCATCTCTGCATGCACACATACAGAGAAATGTAAAAATCCAAGATTCAACCCCAGCATCCTAACTCTGGAGTCTGTACTGTTAACCATGACATTACACTCTTTCCAACTGTTAAAAATGTCAAGAGTAGATCCAATCAGCTGTGTACCTCAAATGACTCTTGCTATAAAGTAACAAAATCTACATAAACATCAGTGTGGTAATAGTAATTCAACAGATTTATGTAACTTGTGGTGGAAAAAATATTTTTAAATTTACGTTTTCTATTAGGGCCCATCAATCTACATTACGTACATGACAAAACATCCCCATTGTTGTATCTTTTTCTTTTTTTTTTTTTTTAGACAGAGTCTCACTCTGTCGTCCAGGCTGGAGTGCAGTGGCGTGATCTTGGCTCACTGCAACCTCCACCTCCCAGGTTCAAGCAATTCTCCTCCCAAGCAGCCTCCCAAGTAGCTACGATTATAGGCACACACTACCACGCCCAGGTAATTTTTTTCTATTTTTAGTTGAAATTGGGTTTCACCGTGTTGGCCAGGCTGGTCTCAAACTCCTATTCTCAACTGATCTGCCTGCCTCAGCCTCCCAAAATGCTGGGATTACAGGTGTGGGCCACTGCGCCCAGCCATTCCCATTATTTCTAATTGTAAATTACGACAACTTTTCTATGTTATTTTATATTATTTATTTATTTGAGACGGAGTCTCACTCTGTCACCCAGACTGGAGTGCCGTGGCGCGATCTCAGCTCACTGTAACGTTTACCTCCCAGGTTCAAGCGATTCTCATGCCTCAGCCTCCTGAGTAGCTGGGATTACAGGTGCCCACCACCAAGCCTAGCTAATTTTTTTGTATTTTTAGTAGAGATGGGATTCCACCATGTTGGCCAGGCTGGTCTCGAACTTGTGACCTCATGTGATCCCCCCCCCCCGTCTTGGCCCCTCAAAGTGCTGGGATTACAGGCATGAGCCATCATGCCCAGCCCTTTTCCATTTTATAGTTTACTAACATGCATATTTTATAACAAAATTGTAGAAACGTGGAAATGTGGTCTTTTTTTTTTTTTTTTTGAGACAAGATCTCACTCTGTCATCCAGGCTGGAGTACAGTGATGCAATCACAGCTTACTGTAGCCTCAACCTCTCGGGTTCAGGTGATCTTCTCACTGTAGCCTCCAGAGTAGCTGGGACTACCAGCACACGCCACTACCAGCTAATCTTTTGTATTTTTTGTAGGGACAGGGTTTTGCCATGTTGCCCAGGCTGGTCTCAAACTGCTGGGCTCAGATGATCCACCTGCCTCGACCTCCCAAAATGCTGGTATTGCAGGAGTGAGCCACTGCGTCCAGTCAAACATGGTCTTTTATGTTTCTCAAAAATATTTAACACTTAGTGTTCAGTTAGTATTAATTTAATTAAGTACTTAGTTTGATATTATTTTAAAACTTTTTACTTGATAACACTGAATATTTATTCTCTATTAATATTTATCTTCCTTTTATGGATTATCAGTGCCTCTGATTTTTACAATATTTTATTCTTCCCTTTTACTTTCATATATCTTGATCATTTTGGTTCACTCATAATTTTCTATAGTTTTCCATTGCTCTTCCATTTTAGAATTATTTATTTCTCTGGAGAAACCCTCTAAGTCACTGTCATGGATGGCTCACTCTTCTCAAAATCTCTCCCCTTTCCCCCTTGTCTTAGGGTAATCCCTCTTCCTCTCCTAATAAAAATGCTATATAGCTTCCTTCTCCATCATGAGTCCTTTCAGTGTTTTTCCTTGCTTTTTTGTTTGTTTTTGTTGTTGCTTTGTTTTTGAGATGGAGTCTCACACTGTCGTCCGAGCAGGAGTGCAGTGGCGCGATCTTGGCTCACCACAACATCCGCCTCCTGGGTACAAGCGATTCTCCTGCCTCAGCCTCCCGAGTAGCTGGGATTACAGGCACCTGCCACCATGCCCAGCTAATTTTTTGTATTTTTAGTAGAGACGAGGTTTCAATATGTTGGCCAGGCTGGTCTCTAACACCTGACGGCGTGACCTGACTGCCTCAGCCTCCCAAAATGCTGGGATTACAGGCGTGAGCCACCGCGCCTGGATGAGTCCTTTCAGTTTTATATTTCCATAGGCTCACCCCATGATTTAAAATATTCCACCTGGACAAAATCATACCAGGTACATCTAATTGTACGCCATAAATACTCTATCAACTTCAAAAATAAGTGGCTGATTGCCACGGTCTTCTGCTTTATACTATTTTTTTCTCCCATGAGATTTTCTGGTACAGAAGAACCTAGATTAGTATAGCTTGGCTAATACTATAGAGTTTGTGTCAATTCACTGACCTAATGTTAGATAATATTAAAGAATAGTAATAATTTTAATAACATTATAGACGAGTCATAGTTGAGTCAACTTATTAATCATATAAGTTGAGTCTTATAAGTAAGAGATACACACTGAAACATTAATGACAAAATAATATGATATCTGGAGTTTGCTTTAAAATAATCTAGTGAAGGGAAGAATAGATGAAACAAGACTGACTATATGCTGACAACTATTAAAGAAGCTAACTAGTAAATGGGCATCCATTATATTATTCTCTTTAATTTTGTGTGTGCTTGCAAATTTCCATAATACAAATAATTTATGCAGACCCTGATTTGATAACTATACATTGTATACAGGTATCAAAATATCACATGTACCTAAAAATATGTACAACTATTTATATATCAATAAAAATATATGAATTATGAGAAAACTTATGCTGAATCAAACTGGGTTTCTTTTGTGTTAATTTAGCTTTGTTAAACACACAAGTATAGAGCATAAACAATATGGAGAATGGTGAATAAGTTAAGGTTTTTATGTGAATAAATGTATGCTAATTACAAAGAAGCCTTAATAATCTTTAAAATAATCATACACAGTTTTTATTTGAAAGTAACAAAAGTCTTGCTTTAACATATTTCTTTTTATATATTTCTAGCTTGTCTATTTAATCCTGTATCTAATTATAAAAAAACTTAAAGCTAATGAAATTTCAAACCCTTAAAAATGATGTTTATGATTAACATGCTCTACACATTGAATACGCAAAACAATTCACATCCCACTTAGCTTAAGCTCCTTAAGATACAGCATCGCATATAAACATCACTCAGTTCTAATTCCAGTTCATGAGAATCTATATGACTGACCTGAAAATACAGGCTGTGTCTTTTTCCCAGCTTTGAGTATATGTAGCAAAATTAAAATTAGTACCAAACAATTAAATCAGTAAACAATTTTTTAAAACTTTCTGCTATGGAAACAATTTTGTCGTTCACATTCTTGGGTGTCCCAGGATCAAAATTAAATAGATATAAAATGTACAAATTTAGAAGTAGAAATTTAGTCACTAAAGATTTTGTGTCCATATTCTATCAGCAGATGTCCAAAAATGTTAAGGAAAACTATACTTAACTTCCTCAAACTATTTCATTATTCAAGGGCAGGAGATCCAGTTTGGTACAATCAGTCAACAGCTCAATAAACAGCAAAGAATACAAACCTAAAATTCTCTAAGCTGTATATCCCTGCTTTAGCATAAAATGTCTAAGAACTTAAATAAGGATCAAAGAACATACTTTCAGGTATAAAGAAATAAAAGGCAAAAAAATAATAATAATAAAGCAACAATGACACACAAATGTTAGCATATGCTGAGTGCTTAGACTTAAAAAATACAAACCCAGATTTGTCTTTTATATATCATCATAATGCAGTGCTTTTGTTGAAACACTCTTATTCTTGTTCATAATGCTGGTTAAGATGTAAATGTGTAAATATCTCAGAATTCTGTCTAAATAGAAATGTACTAGTCCTTCATTTTATACTGATATGTACCCATCTTAGTTATGGAATAGTAGTATGTCAGCTCTTAATGTTCTTCTATTCTTAAAAACAAATCGGCTTGGCACGGTGGCTCACCTGAAGTCAGAAGTTCAAGACCAGCCTGGCCAACATGGTGAAACCCCGTCTCTACTAAAAATACAAAAATTAGCTGGGCATGGTGGTGGGCACCTGTAATCCCAGCTACTTGGGAGGCTGAGGCAGGAGAATAGCTTGCACCCAGGAGGCAGACGTTGCAGTAAGCCGAGATAACGCATATTGCACTCCAACCTGGGCGACAAAAGCGAAACTCTGTCTCAAAAAAAAGAAAAACACATCAAATTATTCACTATAAAATGCTTAATGTTATATAAATTTCATTTCAATAAATCAAAATCCTTCAATATCTCAACTAATTCCCAAGCTATGTTTTCACTTATTTTTCCCTTATGTTTCTTCTTAAATTCACTAATAATGATTTGACAAAGTGGCATTTTAATATACTAATCAAAATTAGAGGTAATAAAACCTGTTTAAAATTTTACAATAGCAAATTATTAAACAGATTCAGCTTGTGACATTTTTACTTAAACTTGTTGGTGATTACAGCTGATGAGAAACATTAATAAATCCAATAACATTTTTCTACACGGCCATTTTGAAATGTCAGCCATTGCTAATCAATACACTTCTGACTGGTCACAATGGCTCACAAAATGGTCACAATGACTAATTTTGAGATCTCTTTACAAGTCATAACCATAAAAAGCTTTATCTGAATAGTTGCTAGTTTTGTGTGTTCATCCTTTCTCACCATCGAAAGAGCCAATTATATTGACAGCAATGGTCACATTTGTTTTTCAAATGCAAATGGTTAAAATGTGAGTGACTTTTAGATTAACCTTCCCAAATTAAATTGCATCTTAACTGCACTGACATCTGTCATTCAAACAGATGTCAGCTCATAAACTTGACAAAGGACAAATTGTTTACACGTTTGTTGTGTGACAGATGTTTATCAGTCACAGCTCTGAGAAGTCATCTCTGAATATAAGATATTCAATGAGTGATTTTTGTTAAACTGTAAAAATATGCAGAAGAATTAATACACTAATAATTATCCTATTAAAATGACAAAAATGTATTACTGAAAATGCTGTTAAATTATTTTAATTTGAAGTTATATGCCAATATAAAAATTCCCGTTGACTAATGGACTATCTTTTTAGAAGTTTTAGTTGAAAGGCTTCTTTCAAATAATGAAAATCATTACAAAGCATCAATCAAGTAAAATAAAATCATCCTTTGTGTTCATATTATCTTCTTTTATTGATAATTTTATGGAAAACAGATGAAAATAGATGCAAGAAAGAATGAATATTTTCATATTCAGCATTTGGAGAGGTTAAGTCTGTTTCAGATTTCAAAAAAGGACGCATGTCTAGGGTTGACTGATATACAATAGCAACTGCTAGTATGGTGATGGCTATTCAAAAAGTAGTTAAACGCAAATTAAAAACGTCTTTGATCTCTGTGTGACTGGCTGGTGAGGGAATCACATCCCAAAACATGTGCTGACAGGATCCACCCTAACCCTCAGAAATGAGGCCCAGCAGGAGCCCTGTCCAGGGGCTGACTGGTGAGGCCCTACATTGTCAGCAACAGTGAGGTAGGGGCTGGTTGCTTGGGAGTGGCAGACGGTTTCGTTTGTTGTATATTTTCACTCTTCACCAAAATTTAGGTGAATCCTGGCCAGACATGAGAGGAAAGTGGCCTTACTGCACCTGCCACATTTACTTCAAAAAGAACGAACTCCAGTTGGAAGAGAATAAGAAAATATCTGTGTAAGTTTGGTTCTAACCACTCAACAAAACATTGTAAGTAGTTTACATGACTACTTTGTACATGACTACAAAGCTTTCAATTAATCTTCACATTTTTCTTTTAATTCTCCTTAAAATTAAAACTAAACTCATAAAGCTTTAAAGAAAGCATCTCATATTCAAAGAAAATTATTCTTAGAAAAGTATAAAGTACACTTATACATCAGGTGCCTCACTTCATGAATCATATACAGTCAACTGCAAATATCTAACAAGAAGAATCACAATTTTAATACCAGAGGAACCTGAATTTTTATTTTTTATCCCAAACCAACTTTTCTTAAAGTGATATTTAAAACTAATACAGTATGTGAATAATCTCATACCTACCTGTTTTACTATAACTTTTTGTCAACTTTAAAAACCTAGTAACATAAGACATAAGTTTTAAATCAAGAACTTATACATTCTTATAAATACTCCACCAATAAATATTTGTCACAAAAATGACAGCAGATGCAAAGCGAGCAAAATGAGTTTCACATGCTGTTGAGACATGTATAACTTCCTAATCTCCTTGACCAGATACTTACATATACCTACCCTATCCCACAACAATAATCCAGGCAATAACTCTCTAGGTGACCTCTGAAAATCCTGATGATGATTAATGCTGTTGCTTGCTAATTTAAAAATTGCATATTTCCAAAATTACTGCAACTCAAGGCACGTCAAGAATGTTTTAAAATCCCTTTATACACTTATAAGTTACGTACAATACTACAAATGTAAATTATAGACCTACACTGTCCACTAATGCACATGTTCTGATCTTAGCACAGCATCTGAAGAGATCTCTTATTAGAGTATTATTATTAACAAGATGAATAAATCTGAATTATGAACAAGATGAAGAACTAGTGAATCCTTCACTAGTTCTTAAGACATGGGAGGCATATTTTTTGATATTCTAAAGAGGTCTCTATTCTACTCTCACATTTCATTGATATTTTGGTGTGGTATACCTTGTTCTACTTTTGAACATAGCCTCTTAAACACTGAGCTAATGAGACACTGCAAAAGGGTTACTTTATATTGAGTTGAAAAACCATATCTGGAGAGTGACGTCAGGGCTGATGAAAAGGTAGAGAAGATCCCTACCCTTGTGCTGCAGGAGTCTTACTGGGGCCTGCTCAGCAGTTAACTAGTCAACACAGACAACACAGAAGGCTTGTTCATCACATTCACAGAGGTCATAAAGCAGGGAGAAATAACTAATGCACTGAAAAAGATTCCAAGTCTGGATGATGGGCTCAAACCAATAAGATGGAAAGCAGAAAGAACAAATATCAAGCCCTGCTTCTAAACTGGGAAGACTTGAATTAATAGCACTTCATATAAAATCTGACATTTTAAACGATTCCACTTTTAGCAGACAAAAATGTGGGATGCCTTCTAAAGTAAACCAGTTTAATTTCAAAATTATACAGCATCCAGATAAAGGAAGAAAATAGTTGTGTAATACTTGCACTGGTCTGCTAGTGGGGGCATGGTCCATTCTGGGTACCACCTTCTAAGGAATATCACTGATAAAACATAGTACATACAAATGGAAGAGAGAAGGGTCTAGAAATCAGGTCACACGAGATATTGTTGAAGGACAAAGAGAAGACAAGGAGGGAGATCTCTTGCTCTATCACACAAACAAAACAAGCAAAATATGGAAGGAACAAAATTGCAAGCAGTGAGCCCCACAACTGGATAGGTGTGTATGTAGGGAGACTATTCTAAGGTAACCAACCCTCAGTGAGTCACATTGTTATACCACCCCTTGGCCTTGAGTAAAGGCAGGATCTGTGACTTACTACTAACCAGTAGATGACAGCAAAGTCATGGGAGGCCACTTCCATAATAAGATTACTTTGTACAGCACTCTCATGATTAGGTTTCAATCTATATACGACTCCACCTTGCTGGCACCTAGTAGAGAGATTGTTGTGCTGTCTTCAAAGATGCAAGCTGTTATGAAGGGAAATGCCTATGGATAGGGCCACATGGCAGGGAACTGAGGATGGCCTCTAGGAGCTGAGGACCTCAATCCTATAACTGCAAGGAACTGAATTGTGTCATTAAGAATGTGAGATTGGAAGAGGACCAAAAGCCTCAGATAAGACGTAGCCATGGTTAACGCCTTGATTGAAGCCTTTTGTGTCCTAGAGCAGAGGACATAGCTAAGCTGAACCCAGATTCCCTAACCCATGGAAACTATGAGATAATAAATGTGGGTATTTTAAACTACATTTGTGCTAATTTATTATGTAGCAATAGGAAAATTAATACAGTGTGTAAGCAAAAGTTCGGTAACCTTTATGTTCAGTGATGTGGTATGAAGGATTCTTTGCGATGGGAAAGATTGGTCTAGAATATAAAATCTAGTTACCAGATTATGAATAAGTCTTTCCAACTTTAAGATACTATATAGCAAAATGAGGTGGGGGTTAAAGAAAAGATTTTTATATGGCACATGAATGACACTAATATTCTCTACACCAAATTCATAAAAACCCACTTATACAACATAATTTAACTGATGTTTGTAATGCAGACATTCATTTTATTGGAATGTTTTATTTAATACTAGGTACCAATTAGCTTATATTAATTATAAACCTAGAGGACTTTAGATATTTAGAATGCTTTATTTTTTATTATACTTTAAGTTCTGGGATACATGTGCAGAACATGCAGGTTTGTTACATAGGTTACATCAACCCCTCATCTACATTAGGTATTTCTCCTAATGCTATTCCTCCCATAGTCCCATAGTCCCCTATTTTCACATAGTCCCATATTTCTTGGAGGCTTTGTTCATTCCTTTTCATTCTTTTTTCTCTAATCTTGCCTTCACAATTTATTTCATTAAGTTGATCTTCAATCTCTGATATGCTTTCTTCCGCTTGATCAATTCTGCTACTAATACTTGTGTATGCTTCACGAAGTTCTCGTGCTGTGTTTTTCAGTTCCATCAGGTCGTTTATGTTCTTCTCTAAACTGGTTATTCTAGTTAGCAGTTCCTGTAACCTCTTATCAAGGTTCTTAGCTTCCTTGTATTGGGTTAGAACACGCTCCTTTAGGTTCAAGGAGTTTGTTATTACCCACCTTCTGAAGCCTACTTCTGTCTCTTCGTCAAACTCATTCTCTGTCCGGTTTTGTTCCCTTGCTGGTGAGGAGTTGTGATCCTTCGGAGGAGAAGAGGCATTCTGGTTTTGGGAATTTTCAGCCATTTTGTGCTGGTTTTTCCTCATCTTCATGGATTTATCTACTTTGGTGTTTTCTGTTGGTGACCTTCAGATGGGGTTTTTGTGTGGGTGTTCTTTTTGTTGATGTTGATGCTTATTCCTTTCTGTTTGTTAGTTTTCCTTCTAACAGGCCCCTCTTCTGTAGGTCTGCTGGAGTTTGCTGGAGGTCCACTCCAGACCCTGTTTGCCCAGGTATCACCAGTGGAGACTGCAGAACAGCAAACATTGCTGCTTTATCCTTTCTCTGGAAGCTTCGTCGCAGAGGGGCACCTGCCAGATGCCAGCCAGAGCTCTCCTGTATGAGGTGTCTGTTGATCCCTGCTGGGAGGTATCTCCCAGTCAGGAGGCATGGGAGTCAGGGACCCACTTGAGGAGGCAGTCTGTCCCTTAGCAGAGCTCTAGCGTTGTGCTGGGAGATCTGCTGCTCTCTTCAGAGCCAGCAGGCCGGAACGTTTAAGTCTGCTGAAGCTGCAACCACAGCCGCCCCTTCCCCCGGGTGCTCTGTCCCAAGGAGATGGGAGTTTTATCTAAAGTCTCTGAGTGGGGCTGCTGCTTTTCTTTCAGAGATACCCTGCCCAGAGAAGAGGAATCTAGAGAGGCAGTCTTTCTACAGTGGCTTTGTGGCGCTGCGGTGGGCTCTGCCCAGTCCAAGCTTCCGGAAGCTTTGTTTACACCGTGAGAGGAAAACCGCCTACTCAAGCCTCAGTAATGGCAGACACCCCTGACCCCACCAAGCTCAAGCATTCCAGGTTGACCTCAGACTGCTGTGCTGGCAGTGAGAATTTCGAGCCTGTGGATCTTAGCTTGCTGGGCTCTGTGGGGGTGGGAACTGCTGAGCAAGATCACTCGGCTCCCTGGCTTCAGCCCTCTTTCCAGGGGAGTGAACGGTTCTGATGTGCTGATGTTCCAGGTGCCATTGGGGTATGAAAAAAAAAAACTCCTGCAGCTAGCTTGGTGTCCGCGCAAACAGCCACCCAGTTTTGTGCTTGAAACCCAGGTCCCTGGTGGTGTAGGCACACGAGGGAATCTCCTGATCTGCAGGTTGCGAAGACCATGGGAAAAGCATAGCATCTGGGTTGGACAGCACTGTCCCTCATGGCACAGTCCCTCAGGGCTTCCTTTGGCTAGGGGAGGGAGTTCCCCAACCCCTTGTGTTTCCTGGGTGAGACAACGCCTCACCCAGCTTCTGCTCACCGTCCATGGGCTGCACCCACTGTCCTAACCAGTCTCAGTGAGATGAACCGGGTACCTCAGTTGGAAATGCAGAAATCACCCACCTTCTGGGCTGGTCTCGCTAGGAGCTGCAGATGGGAGCTGTTCCTATTTGGCCATCTTCAGAATGTTTTAAATAAATATAAACAAATGCCATTTCAAGCACTTGCGCTACCTTTGTTCGGGCCCCTGTCAGCTGGAACCTAGACCACTGCTTACCCCCACTTGCCCCAGCATCACTCCCCAGTATTTTCAGCATCTATTGTCAGAGTGGTCTAGACTCTTTATTCATTCCAGCTAGTCCCCTGAATATGAGTAAAGCAGCTCAGCCGACAAACAGAGCCTTTCATCATCTGGCCTGCCTTTAGCATCCCCTCTTGTTAGTCCTGACCCTGTTCCCACTCTATACACATTCACAGGGAACCACTTACTCTTCCTCCCAAATGGCTGTACCACCTCTTGCTCTCTCTCCCTCCCAGGATTTGACTCTTTCTGGAAACTCTTTCACTCTCCCCTTTTTCCTAGCTAATTCCTTGAAGTTCAAAGATGCTCAGCCGGTGTATCATGAACTCCTACAGGGACTCTCCCAGGCTGGGTTGATGTACAAAGTTTAGTCTGGCTACACTGAAGATCATGCTTCTACAGTGGCAGTCATCTGTCAGATATCCCACTAAGCTGCACAGAGTGAATACCACATCCTGCATATCAGTAAAAAGTGTGCTAGAGGAGGTCAGGAGTTCAAGACCAGCCTGACCAACATGGTGAAATCCCGTCTCTACTAAAAATATAAAAATTAGCTGTGCATGGTGGCACAGTGCTTGTAATCCCAGCTACTCAGGAGGCTGAGGCAGGAGAATCGCTTGAACCCAGGAGACAGAGGTTGCAGTGAGCCGAGATTGTGCCACTGCACTCCAGCCTGGGTGACAGAGTGAGACTCCATCTCAAAAAAAAGTGTGCTGGGACAGCAAGCCAGACCCGCTGAAAGATCACTTGTTTAAGGGAATCTGCCAAAACTTCCACACAAATATATCAGAGTGAGTCAGACACCCTTAGTATCACAAGTATCGAGGATGTATAGTGCAGCGCCCAGAGGTGATCTAGAGGTAGCACCATGATGGTGATTATTACTAGTGACACACTGAACTGGGCTGTATGGCCGGAATTTTCTTAACAGACCTTTTCCTAATTTTTAGAAGTCCTCTTCCCTAATTCCTAAGTCAGTTGATAAATTCATCATGAGAAAATAATGAGGAGGGCATTAGCAATGATGCTTGAGCAAGTTTGACAGTAGTGAGTAATGCTAAACCAAATTTAAAAAAAATTCATCATGAAGAATAGCTTTCCATGAACAGAAGAATGACCCCTTCTATTGTGCGCCGCGTGTAGTGAAAACCCATAAGAGTATAAATGTCATTTTATGATGAATCGTATACATTTTACACCAAAACATCAAAATTATTTTAGATGATGAAGGGCAACAAAATGAACGCAACTGAAACACTGTGATAAAATTCAAGAGTGTGGTAAACTCAGGGCACCTGTACTGCTTCTCACTTTTTCTTCTAAGTGCTCCCAAATCATATTTAACAATTCGCTGCAGACTTCTGGTATATGTGGACAGTACACTAACCAATTTAGAGCTGCTTGGATCCAATTTTCCCCATTTTTTAAAAAACAAAGACTTGTTGGACATTTGACTTTAGAAAACCCTCTGTTGTTATTTTCTAACTTTTCAATTTTAGACTTATCTATCTTTAAACTTATTATCCTCCACTACGGTCAATAAAAATTGGGTTCTCCTTTACATAAACACAACTTGCATACATCACATACACACGCCACATTCACACATTCACATCACATACACATACCACATTCACATGCTTTCTCCTGCCTTCTTCCTCCTATGCCTCCCAATTTATATCACAGTTCTTAATAAAATTATATCATAATTAAGGTTGATAGTTTCACAATCTGTACATGTTATTCATAACTCAATCATGTGGTTTTTGATAACTTTATCAGCACTGCTTTTTTTTCCCTCCTTGCAGTCAATAACTGTCTTTTGTTATTTACTTGGTTCTCTTTATATTTCAATAATTTATCCCCAAATTCTCACCGAGAAGTGTAAATCTGTTATACAAGGGAGTAGATTCGGTAGCAGAAATCAAGCCTACCCTGGAAAATGGAACAGTTAGGACTTGCCAAATATTTGGAACATAAGGAAACTTATTAAATCCATACAGTCACTGAGACTTTCCACATCGGGAGGGGGTGCTGGACTTTGCAGCCTAAATGCTTCTCTCTCAGATTTCACTTTTCCAAGTAACCCTCAGGGTGGCTAGGTTTCTGAGGGTTACAGTCCTGTTTTATTTTGTGTGTGTGTGTGGTAGGGGGAGCTTGGGGCTTATTATTATTATTTTTTTTTACAGAAGGCCTCCCTCTGTCGCCCAGGCTGGAGTGCAGTGGTGCAATCATAGTGATCATTTTGTCTCAGGCTCCCAAGTAGCTGGGACTACAGGCGCACACCACCACACTCAGCTAATTTTTTTTTTTTTTTTTTTTTTGGAGAGGTGAAGTTTCACTATGTTGCCGCGGGCTAATCTTGAACCCCTGGTCTGAAGCTATCCTCCTATGTGAGCCACTGTGCTCAGCCCTGAGCAGCACGTTCCTAAGGGATGTTGTCTAAAACAACGAGATGGGGGTTTGAAAGCATCAAGGGGCAAGACAGGTTTTATTTATATAAAGGGTTATATAAAGATTATCTGGATCACTAGATCCTCGGCTTCCTCTTTCTTGGTTTACTTCCTCAATTTTGGAGGCACACATCCTCCACTAGTTCTTAAGACATAGGAGGCATTTTTTTGATAAACTGCATTTCTAAAACTGTCTATATTCTACTCTCACATTTAGCTGAATTTTGGTGTGGTACACCTTGCTCTGTTTTTGAACACACCCTCTTAAAAACTCAGCTGATGACAAACCATCCTTTGCAAGTATGAGAGTTATATTAAACGTTTCCCTTTTTTTCTTTCTCAGCAAGACTATTTAATGATAGTATGGTGAAGATCCTCTTTTAACCTTCAGGTTTTAAAAAATATTTTAATTAATATTTAATATTTTAAGGTATCTTTCTCCATGGACCATATCCGTCTTGTCTATTATTTTTCAAACATGTTTTCTAAAGTCTAGTAATGACTGTCAACTAAATGGCCACATCAGAACATTCGGAAAGCTTGTTTCCATTATCTCTCCTTTTCACCCCTCACTTCACCACTGGCTGAACTCAGCTATGCATATGCAAATTAACTCTTCCTCAGCTACTTTTTCTTTTAAAGCTGCAGTTATGTCTGTTTCGTCAAATAATTCACCTTCATGGTCAAATTCAACTCAGACAATAAATGTGATAAAAGAAATCAATATAAAAGTGTTTAAGAAAATATAATTTATCAATATTTCATGAGGCAACTTTTATAAATTTGTGAAAATTTGAAGTGGTAGTTTGGATATGGCTTATTTCTTGATCTGTAAAGTATAAATGTTTCTAGCAAGTTTATATCCTTGTAAAGGATAGTCAAACTACCTAGAATAAACACCACTAAGTCACTCAAAACTGATTTACAAATGATGTTAGTTATCAACCATTTATGTTATTAAAGCAAATCACTTAAGGATGATAGTGGTAATGAGAAGGGAAGCGAGGCAAGAAGCCTATCATATTTACTGAGCACTTACTATGCTCCAGTTCTTCTGCTAAAAACATTCCATGCATCATCTCATTTAATCCTCAAGACAATCTTTTTTTTGTTTTTTGCTGTTTTTTTTTTTTAAATTTTTCATTTTTGTGGGTATATAGTAGGTGCATATATTTATGGGGTACATGAGATATTCCAATACAGGCATACAATTTGTAATAATCACATCATGGGAAATGGAATATCCATCTTCTCAAGCATTTATCCTCCATGTTATAAACAATCCAATTACACTCTTTTACTTATCTTTAAACATACAACTAAATTATTTTGACTATAGTCACCCTGTTGTTCTATCAAATAATAGGTCTTATTCATTCTTTCTACCTATTTTTGTACCCATTAACCACCCCTCCCCCAACCCCCACTACCCTTCCCAGACTCTGGTAGGCTGTCTACCCTCCTTCTACTCTCTATGTCCATGAGTTCAATTGCTTTGATTTTTAGATCCCATAAATGAGAACAGGCGACGTTTGTCTTTCTGTGCCTGCCTTATTTCACTTAACAGAATGATCTCCAGTTCCACCTAGGTTGTTGTAAATGACTGGTCTCATTCTTTTTTATGGCTGAATAGTACTCCATTGCTCCACTGTGATTATGTCCCACATTTTCTGTAGCCATTCATCTGTCTCATAATAACCTTATTATCCTCATATTTCAGGTGAGAAAATTGAGGCTTAGCACAGTCAAGTAACTCAAATAAGGGCATACAATGAACAAGTAAGGAAGCTGTCCTTACAGTCTGTCTGCTCTGGGCAAGGCCATTCTTCTTCTCACTCCCTCCACAGGTAATTATTTCTAAGTCTGTAAACTAACAGCTTGAGCTTGGAAGCTTTTCCCATGTCTCTCCACCTCTGCAATAAGCGCAGGCTTACCTCTTACATAACTCCTACCCTTAACTAAGCTCAGTACTCTGAATTCTCCCAGCTACAGAGAATATGCATATATATGTCATCTGTGCACTTGCGTGCAGACATATCTAAAATTTGATCATCGCCTTCTCATCTAGAGGCTTGCTTTATTAAATCCCCCATAGAATGTGCTGATAGAAGACATAAGGCACTTATTCATGTTTTATTGAATAAAATTGAATATTCCTTATACTCCTTTTCAGTGGTACTAAACCACACTGAAAAAATACATTTACAGAAAGGGTAAACAAAGAAAGAGTAGCTGGTTCCGATTCCCTGAATCCTTTCACACTGGATTTAATTCATCCATCTTTATTTAGGATAAATAGTTATAACAAAAAAGATGAGAAAATACTCTCAATATTTATCCTACCTATGAGTGAGGACTCCTCTTTCTAGTATGTCACGTGAGGAGAAAATACATTCAGGTTTATGGCTATCTTCACTTCAAATATTAAATATTATCTTTCATTTGTAATTTAAAACTTCAAATTAAGAGCAAAAGCTTTTACATTTGCAAGTGACTTTAAACCAAGAAATCATGGGGAAACTCACAGATGATAGTAAATTTAATTATCTTTTAGTGTATTAAAAATGACTATGAAGTATCAGGAAGAAGGAGTCTTCAGAACCCGACATCCATTTTAAAACCTGTTTTTCCCCTTTAACATGGTTTGCACAGTAAAAGCAATCATTCACAGGTATGACGTAGAGTCTGTGAATTATGAGACATTGTTGTCATTACTTTTGTGAATTACAACTTTTGGTCATATGGGTTTGATATCAATTATAAGGGCAATTCATGTAATATACAGATATATAATAGTGTGCCACAATCTAATGCAATTCATTCTTATCCATGAGGTATCATTACACAGCTCACAAAAGGCCAAACTTTTAGTTCATCCTGAAGGTTATTCACTCACAAGGATGGCTTCCCTCTACCACCCACCTGCCCTCCCCCAACCCCGATGCAGCATCTACATTATTATCCAACTAAGTATTTCTGCTTTTTTCCTGTTTGGTCTAAATTTAGCAAAAGAAATATATAATAGTTAATGCAAAACTCAAAACTTAAGGCTTTCTGATCTAATACTGTTTATGTGTTGGTGTATTTATGTGTGTGGTTTTATATGAACATGAAGTAGAAATTCTAGTTTATCTAGACAATACATAAAATTATCTTCATATACTGAATTTCTATGTTTCTCTTTTAAGAAAACAGGAAGTATTTTCTTCACATTTCAAACATTTCCTTGTACTACACAAAAAAGTTAAGCTATATTAAAAATTAAAATAGAAATTTCTATATATCACAAAAAGAAAATGACAAGTCATAATATGTGTGTTTCTTTTTTCTCTTGTAAGGTTTATAAATGACTTGATTTTTAAAAAATTACTTCAATTTAAAAGCACAAGATCTAGAAGCAATAGCCCAGCTTCAAATCCTGACTTTGTCATTTCCTATCTGTGGCTTTTATGTGGCAAGTAACTTTACCATTCTGTGCCTCATTTTCTTCTCCTGTAAAACAGAAGCAATAATGAAGGCATCACATGAATTGTGTGAGGATTTAAAAGAGCATAGAGCCAGTCTGACACATATTAAGTACTCAATAAATGCTAAGTCATTGAGATAGTTATTACTTTAAGTTCTTGATTTTGCAATGTGTTCTTTTACATAAGTTTGCAAAGATGGTGTTAATTACTATTTATTTGCCCAAACCCCTTGCAAAAATATTACATGCAAACAACCTTTACATGCACACACAAAAAATAAAAGTGCCCTTATTGGAAAACAGTATTATGAAAGATTCGGTGCCAAGGCAACAGCTGATTAAAGACTCTGGCTTTTGCTGACAGAATCCATCCTAGAAACGAGGAGGCACAGTTACCAGAGCAAGGAAGAAAAGGGTGACTGAAGAGGCAGCAACCAAATAGGGATTCCCAGACTGTGAAGAAACTGGGACCATCATCCACAAGTACATCTCCACTGTCTACCAAACCTGCAAGGGCCAAGGCAGACCACAGAAAGGGGATTCTCTGAGAATTCTATCAGGTCTAGTTCTCTGCTCGTGCAATTCCAATAGCACATCCCAACTTCCACCTGCTCATTAAGACAAGTTACAAAGCACATTTGTTCCAGGTTTTTGTTCTCCTATCTTTTCTTATTTAAATTATGTATCACATCCTTCTCCTAATTTTGAACACGTATTATTTTCCAAGAGAAAAAGATAAACTTTTAAACAGAAACAATAGTGACTAACTCGGTAGAGCTAATTATGTTCTTAGATGTGTTCCAAGTCTCATTTTCATAATATCAAGAGATAATTTATCTACAAATAAGCCTACACCACCTCACTAATGTGTTACCAAGATGTTTTGAGTCATTTAAATAGCCACTAAGAAGATGGGCAGGGAGGTTAAGGAGATATAAACTATGTAAATATAGGAAGGATATAGCAAATGTGTTTAAGTAAATACACAGTGTATAAGGAGTGCTGCTTGAAATATGAGTAACCTTATGGATTAATTCAACCATTCATTCAATAAAGATTTATTGAGAAGATGCTATGTACCAGCTATTCTAGTGCTAGACATACAAGAAGGTAAAAGTCACACGCCCACATGACTCAGAAAGCGCAAGTGAAATGATCACTTAACAAAATTACAGATGTCATTATTGCTACATATTATTAAGCTGCAAGAGCAGAAGTGTGTACAATGAACAGGGAGATATTATATAAGAAGGGTCCAGATAGGATCCATGAAGATGATGACACTCAAGCTGAATTTGAGGGGAATTCTTGGAATTTCATCCCATATGTCAGAGTTAAGAGCATGCCAGTCAGATGGAGGGGCACATGCAAAGTATGAATCACAAAATAGCAGGGTACTCTGGGGAACAAAGTTAAGTACTGCTTTAGCTGATGACATCAGAGATATAAGTCAGCCCTTGAAGAACCCTAGATATCTTGCCAAGGTATTTAGATTTGGAGCTATATTCAATGGGAAGTCATTAAGTAGCTGTTAATGAGGGTGAAGGGTGATGAACTGGCTTCTTAAACTCTCAGAGTCATGGAAGACATGATATGGATGAGAACAAGAGAATGAAGACAGGGAGATGGTTGCAGGAAAATGCAACGATAATCTGAAGAAGAAAAAATGCAAGGCTGGATCTAGGTATTCTCTGTGGAAACAGAGAAGACAAAAACCACTGAGAGATATTTAAGAGGCACATTTTACAAGAACTTACACCAACCATATGTGGACATTGTTAAAAAGTGGGAAAGCCAGGATTATCCTTGGACTTCAAGTTTGAGATGTCAGGTCATTAATGGTACCATTAGTGATGTGCCTTTAACTGAGGTATACATATGAAAGAAGGTGAGGTTTAGGAAGAAACATAGCTCCTTTTTTGTTTTTTGTTTGTTTGAGAGACGGAGTCTTGCTCTGTCGCCCAGGCTGGAGCACAGTGACGTGATCTCAGCTCACTGCAACCTCCGCCTCCTGGGTTCAAGCGATTCTCCTGCCTCATCTTCCCAAGTAGCTGGGATTAAAGCCACCTGCCACCACTACGAATACAAATAATTTTTGTATTTTTTAGTAGAGATGGATTTATACTATATGTTGGCCAGGCTGGTCTCGAACTCCTGACCTCAGGTGATCTGCAGGCCTTGGCCTCCCAAAGTGCTGGGATTACAGGCACTAGCCACCGAACTGGCCTATAGCTCCTTTTGCACTTGGTATTTAGGTATCTACAGGACATTCAGGCAGGAGGAATATGAATCTGATATTGAAAAGAGAAGGCTAGGTTGGAGATACAGATTTGATTGACAGTCATTAACATACAAGTGGTAGTTACCAAAGAACAGAAAAAGTAAATCACCCAGAGAGAAAATACGAGAAAAGAAAGTGTATCTCAGTTTTACACAGCATCATTTTTTTCTGTATTTTAATATTCATGTCAAAAACTTTCTCAAATACTGTATTTAGAAACATTCTACTTGTCCTTCAACACAAACTAAAGCTGAGCATTAAACACTAGACAAGAAAGAAATATTTTCATATACGGTTTCTTCTCCCAGATTTTTTTTAAAAAAGGACAAAAAGGTAAATTATTTGAAATGACATAGTTCACTCAGAAAACTATGAAATTTACACTTTTATTTTTCTTAATATCTGTTTTCATGAAAACTGCAGAGTTAAAAAACAAAAACCATAGCTTTAGTAATTTATAATTACTAAGAGCCTTAATATAGTAAACTCATGTATTTTGTAGTAGCTAACATTCTGAAGTCAAAAGCAAGGGTAGTGATAATTTAGAAGAAGTGACTTAAAATTCACATACATCTAAACTACTTTTTAGGCTGTTAAATATCAGTTAAAGAATGAGAAAGGCAGAGGGTGCAGGTGGAAGTCTCTTATTCTAGTTTACAAATTACACAGCCTCTGACTCCTGGCTAGGAAAGAACATCTGGTTTCTGAATACATAATATGCTGTATTTTGTTCTTTGGAGCTTATCTGTACTTTAACAGGGTAAATTTCCTATCTTTCATTCAGAACAAATGTAAAAACATCTTATGAATAGGACCTTTAGTAAGTAAATGCACAAATCAATATTTAGTCTCAGACTAGACGTCTTTTTCAGCTCTATTTTAAAGTAGTAGAGATGCTGACTTTAGTGTATAAACATATATTAATGTATCAGTTTTATACTGATGACTTCAAAAAGCTGGACACAACAATGAACATTTACATGTATGCAATAAACTGACAGTTTAGTAATGAAAAATACTTCTATTTATATTATTATGGTACAACAGTCCTAAATAATGTTTGAAAATTTAAAGAACGAATATGCGGTGATTTTTTTCCTAAAGGAGATAATCTCTTGGTCTAAATTTAGAATAACAAATTTGCATTTTAAATAATGGGACTAGATGGACACAGTAGCACACCTGTAGTACCAGCTACTCAGGAGTTTGAGGAGAGAGGATAGCGTGAGCCCAGTTTTTCCTTTGTTTTTATCGAGACAGAGTCTTGCTCTGTCACCCAGTCTGGAGTGCAGTGGTTTGAACATGGCTCACTGCAGCCTCAACCTCCTGAGCTCAAGTGATCCTCCCAGCTCAGCCTCCCACGTAGCTGGGACCACAGGTGCACACCACCACACCTAGCTAACTTTTAATTTTTTTTTTGTAGAGATAGGGTATCTCCCTGTTGTGTAGGATAGTCTCAAATGCCTGGCCTCAAGCAATCCTCCTGCCTTAGCTCTCCAAAGTGCTGGGATTATGGGTGTGAGCCACTATTCATGCCCAGCCAAACCCAAGAGTTTGAGACCAGCCTAGGCAATAGAGACCACATGTCAAAAAAAAAAGGAGGGGTATGCAGGGGGAAATAATGATGAGATTAGATATCCAGCAAAGTAACTACCTCTTATCATAAACAATCAAGGTAAACTGTGACATCATCTCATATTTCAAAAGAAAATGAAAATCTTCCAAAGTTTAATGTGTTACTTTGAGAATGTGAGGCAGTGCAGAGCAGGGCTTAAGACTACACATCAGCTTTGGAATCAGGTAGGACTCATTTTAATCCCAGATCTATTACTTGGCACATATGTGACCCTGTAAAAGTTATCTCTCTAAGCTTGTTTCCTCAACTACATATCTGGAAATATATTAGTATCTACTTCAAAGTAATTTCATAAGGCTCATGTGTAATGTGCTTGATAAAAGAAAGTTGTCAAGTGATATTACTTTTAACTTCTCTTACCCTTCTCTATTTTTTTTCTTTCCATGGCAGCTCTCATCTTCTAATATACTGTATATTTATTTACTTCTTCTTCTTATTATTGTCTGCCTCCCTCCATGAAAATGTAAGCTCCACAAGGACAAGTGTGATTGCCTATTTTATTCAATGGCATATCCTAAACAGTGTCTGGCACTAAAGTACTCAAAAATATTTACTGATTGAATGAGTAGATGACTACTGAGAGGATTACTACACACTATTAATGATACTATATAATATTACTTTTCATCATTACTACATCTTTTCATTTTCATTCAGTTATATAGACTTTTCTGAATGAAAGGTCAAATAATATGTTTTGGGACACTAGGTATCAATCATGTAAGTTTTTTAAGAAAGAATGATATTAATTTATTTGATTGTAAAAGGAGAACATAAGCTAGTCTCTAAGATTATACCTACAAAAAAAATTTGATTCTACAATCCAAGAAAAACAAAAGCACATTTATAGAAAACTTACATCAATTTACCATAAGACAGGACATCTTCTCAGAAACTTAAAACTTTAAATCAGTAAAATACACAGCTGTAAAGAATTAGATTTAAAATATATGTCTGTACAACGTAACTGAGGGCAGGGGGAGGAGGGATACAGACACATGTAGGTTCTGTCAGCACTAAATACACAGAAATAGCAAAATACATTATTCTCTGCATCTATTAATGAGTAATGGGAAGATATATATTTGCCCCTGAATGAGTAATCAAAATGTAGCTAATTATAATTTAACAAAAAATGCATCAAAAAGTAAAATAAGTACAGTCGACCCACCCATTGGGATCCATGTATCATTGTTGCTTTTGTAGTTGAATCTGTCAACTGTGCTGCTGATCTAGTATCAAGGTGGTTTTTTTTTTGTTTTTTTTTGTTTTTTTTGACAATGTCAGTGACTCTTGACCCTTTATCATCGTTTTTGGTCAGTTTGTGTCCTTGCTGTATTGAACAAGAGGTAAGACACCAAACTATGACCCTCAGAAGAATATAGGGACTTTCTTAAAGGCATACATGCAGGTTTGTGAATGAAACCCTTCCAAAATTCTGTTCAGCCTGCAATTAAGGTGAGGTTGTTTTTAGATGCAGTATTTAGAGGGTGTATCACTTCACCCTCAATCAGAATGCTATACTGTACCACAATAAAAGACACACAAAATTAACTAAGTCACAGGAAGGTCTCACTTAAGCAGATTATGATCAATCCAAAATTTCTTCTATGTACATCAGTTTTAGTGAGATTTACTCCATTAGTATAATTATGACCTATTAATAACATACTATAAATAGGAAAGTATTATTTATAAATGTCAGTTATATATCTACATAGCAATTAAGTGATAATACTGGAAATAAAAGTATACATATAAAAGCAAACACACAGGTATACAGTACTCTTCTTGTGACTCAAATTATAATCTAGAATCAACACTATTGTTTTAAATTCTATTAAGCAGTTAAAACAGATTCTAAATATACAGAGTATTATAAATCCTAAAGCAACGTCATTGAAAAGTACATTTCCCATGCATATTGTAATAGGTTTTAATATTGAATGTAATAGGTTTAATATTGAATGTAATAGCTTTGAATATTGAATAGGTTTTAATATGAAATAGGTTTTAATATTTTTCTACATAAAACAACATTAATCCGCCATGATGGCTAATATGTCTATGATATATAATTTAAAACATATGGTTAAAGGAAAGAATTTGATGAACCTTAAGACAGAATGCTAAGTAAAACTGAGTATGTGTGTTGACCAAGGCACACTGGCATTACTCTGTAGAGCCGATCAATAGATATTAGCTTTAAAAAGAGAGATAGAGAAAGAAGCTGCAGCATATTTTTTAAATGACAGAGTGAAGATTTAAATTGTATCAATCAAGACCCAATTTTTTTCCTCCTAGTCTTTCCAACTGTTCTCTTCCAGTTAAGATTCTTCGCTTCAAATAAATTTAATTAGTTCCAATTGATCATAGCCAACACTTGTACAGCTTAATCCATGTTTCTTTACTTTGATAAGGCAAATGCTAACAAAGGCTACTAGGCTCAGATTCAACTGTCATAAAACAGTATTCATACCTAAACCATTTGTACCCAAAAGAAAAATTTCAAAAAGTATTCTGCCTTTAGTGAAAGCATTATATTATACCTCATATTTTAATTGTTATCTTGCTCAGACTGTTTCTAGAAATTAAGATCCAGATTACTACAATAATAAAAGTAATACAACTATACACATTAGCCTAACTATAGCTTTCAAATAAGGATTCCCTGAAAACGCAGGCAAATACCTGTCATGATATAATTACTACTTATTTTATGAAGAAATATTAGAACAATTCCTCTAAAATAACTGGAAAAATCACCTGAATGGCTGCACTGGCCAGCTTTCCCTTTTGTAGTACTGGCTCTCTACAACACTAGTTACCCCAAAACAAGATTATTGTGCTTGAATCAGATTTCTCTCAATGCATCTACCATATTTTTCATAATGCAATTTATATAGGATTCTAGTCAATGAAAAGAAATATGGTTTTCTTCTAAACCCTCACAAAAATCTATACCACATCTTAATCAAGTCACACAATTTAAAGGTAACCCGAACGATCTACAGGCTGCAACATGCTAGTTGCTTTGACAACATGGTAAGGAAGCCATTTTTTAGTTATTTAAGTTCTTCGGATATTGAACATTCTTGCCTCTAGTACCCATGACAGGAAATGAATAAATCAACTGATAAAAGCCATTTGTCACATACGTTTAACCAAACTTACAGATTAAAATATAGTGTATGTAGCATTAATAGACTCTTCAAATTAGATTTGCATTCTTAGTTTCTTGATTTTGCTAACAATAAAATTAAAAAATCATATACTGTAATGCTATCTCATGACTTTGGTAGTGCATAATTCAAAATTTCAATGTACTGATTTAATAATGCTTACTTGACTGCTCAAAAATTCAGCTTTTATTCCAGAATGCAAATTGAGTTATTCTACTATTGCAAAGGCAAATTTATTTTTGCTATGACTTAAACAACTACTTTTTATAGACTGGAAGGTCTTTAAACTTTACAGGGAATTAAAATAAAACAAAAAACATACATATAACCGTATGAAAAGCAGTGAAAACTGAACAAACACGGACTGGCTTAAAAATCTGCAAATAGGCCAGGTGCAGTGGCTCATGCCTGTAATCCCAGCACTCTGGGAGACCGAGGCAGGTGGATCACAAGGTCAGGAATTTGAGACCAGCCTGGCCAATATGGTGAAACTCTGTTTCTACTAAAAATACAAAAATTAGCTGGGCGTGGTGGTGTGCACCTGTAGTTACAGCTGCTTGAGAGGCTGAGGCAGGAGAATTGCTTGAACCTGGGAGTGGAGGCTGCAGTGAGCCGAGATCGTGCCACTGCACCCCAACCTGGGCAACAAAGCAAGACTCCATCTCAAAAAAAAAAAAAATCTGCAAATAAAATAGATTTTCTTTAGCATCTACCAAAACAAATTCTATAATTGTAAAGTGCTAAATGACTATCAGAAAAATTAGAAGTTCCTGAAATCGTTCATATTTAGGTTGGATAATATTTTTCATCAATGAACTTACACACTAAAAAGAATTTAAAAGTAATAGCCACCATCATCATCTCATTTTTATTGAAAATCAGATGTTCCCCAACTTTGGCAATATTAGGCAGCAGTGGCACAAGGCTATAGGTATTTTAAATATATACTTTGTAAATTTTCAAGGGAGATCTTAGACTTTCTTCTTCCCATGTAACAGTAACCTACCTATCACGGAGGGTGGGAGGGAAGGAGGAAATCTCCCCTTTCCTTTCTCTTTTTTTTTTTTTTTTTTTTTTTTTTTGAGACAGAGTCTCATTCTGTTGCTTAGGCTGGAGTGCAGAGGCGCAATCTCGGCTCACTGCAACCTCCGCCCCCCGGGTCAAATGATTCTCCTGCCTCAGCCTCCCGAGTAGCTGGAATGACAGGCGCCCACCACCACACCTGGATAATTTTTGTATTTTTAGTAGAGACGGGATTTTGCCATGTTGGCCAGGTTGGTCTCAAACTCCTGACCTCAGGTGATCTGCCCACCTCGGCCTCCCAAAGTGCTGGGATTACAGGTGTGAGCCACTGTGTCCAGCCCTCCCTTTAATTTTTGTTAAAAATTTTCTGTTATTTTCTGGGCATGCTTCTTTCTAAATTAGTGATTACCATTAAATTAATATTTTCTGGGCGTACTTCTTTCTAAAATATTGATTACTGGTAAATTCACATTTTTTACTATTAATATTTGTTGCTTCACAACAATTACACATTTTATGATCAAATTTTAAATTTTAACCACCCACACCCAAAACAAAAGCTTATTATTCTTAATACCAATGTAAGTATTTATACTAGGTTATTTTTAACCTCTGTGCATTCAAAGAAATTGAGCTGAATGTATTTGAAGATCCGGTAACTGAAACTGGCTTAAGAGTATGAAAAGACAGGCTAAACATTTATAGCGTGTGAGTTTCCTAAAATTTGCTTTATGTTTTTCACCTAAATTTCACTTCATGTGAAAGGTAATACAGATAAGAATGTTCAGTGGCCCAACAATTAAAAAGCAGCATTCACTTCTACAGTATAGGTATAAAGAGTAAGTCTTCCTATACAGCTTATATTATATATATTGTGATTAAATTTTAGTATTCTTTAGTTTACCTGATAGTTGCAAAATCTTTCAAAACTTAATGAGTATATTCCTCTATACATTCCAAGGCTTTAGCAATGATCGCAGATTCTGAATTAAAAGGTCTCCAGAAAACAAGTGCACAGCTAGTAGGTTTATTGTTAGAACTACAATGAGCAAACCTGGACCAAAGAAACAGTTCCACTTCTTTTCACCTCAAAATTAAAGAGGACACTGAACAGTTTCATAAAACTAAATACACCATCAGTACAAGTTTCCATCCTTTCCATCGAAATACTTAATTCCACCACAAATAACCTAGAAAACATTTTGCAATATCAAACAAAGCTCCAATCAGATGTTAAAGATGTCTGTGCTTACCAGTGGTGATGTCATCATCAACAAGGTCATGCTCTTCCTCCTGGACTTTTGCTTCAGGCCCTGAGGCATCAGGAGCCGTGGTGATAGTCTGCATGGCTTCTGATGTGACTCCAGCTAAAACAAATATGAATCACAAGGCTTCATTTTAAAAAATGAAAAGTAAGGCAAACAGAAATTTTGAAGATTTTTAATTTACTTAATGGACATAAACACAATACATTAAAAAATATATATGTTCACCAAAATTAGAGACACAAATCAATGAATAAAACATTCACGTGTGCTCTATTTATTTGCATGTATATATGTACATGGGTATGTACTGTATTTACTTTTAACCAAGATCTGGGAAAAACAGAAACAGGATGCTGAAGTATTACATTTTTTACTCGATTCCTTTCAAGGTTTTTGCTACAGTTACTTTGGCTGATTTTGACAATTATTCAACAAAGAGGAAAGTGTGGATTGTTTTAAAAGTTTACTTCTTTTTAATGTTAGTTTGTTTATAACTTGGGAGTTGGGAGGAAAGATGAAGACAGAAGAATTTGTGCCCTGGGGCTAAGTAACGGACCTGAAACACACTACCCAAAAAAAGTATAACATCTCCCTCTATGAAGGAATTCGATATAAGGTCACGTAATTATCACAATGAAAGAACCTAACTGAAAGCAGACAGGCAAAGAAGTTCGGAGGCCAAAAGCTTCCATTCTGTAAATCGCCTGAGAATTTGCCAGCTCACACAAATGTCTTTTCCTTACATATCTATCATTTCATCTTTGATGATACATATTTGTTGTCATCTTGCATCTGTCACATTATTTCTCAATTTCACAACAGATACTAGGGTGCATCGATATTTTTTACATGGTTATCAAAAGGTATTTCTCAATCATGATAATATAAAAATTTCCCCATTAGAAGCTACTCTAGGAGTTAAACTTTCTAACCAAATCATCTTAAAAGGATATCAATAACTGCCTACATAGAATTCATTTAAATATTTTAACGACCAAAGACTTCTTTAGTTCAAGGACTTCTTTTCTTCCAAGGGGTATTAACTTAAACATTCATGTGAAATTCAGCCTTGCTACCTCCGGTTAACCAAAGGCATCAAAAGAGGAAGAACCTTAGTCACAAACCACCGTAACAGATCCAGAAATGGACCTACCAGTAGGCAGTTCCAAGCTCTAAGGATTTAAACTTGTGGACTAAAACACACCATTTTGGTACCACTACTTATTCAGAGTTGCTTTAAATAATAATAATAATGCTAAAGAATGATCCCTGATGAATAAAAAATGACAAAGTCACCACTTTGCAGAGGCATTTTTTTTTTAATTTTTAACTTTTATTTTAGGTTCAGGGGTACATGTGCAGGTTTGCTATATAGGTAAATTGCACGTCATGGGGGTTTAGTGTACAAATTATTTCATTATGCAGGTAATAAGCATAGAACCCAAGAAGTAGTTTTTCAGTCCTTACCATCCTACCACTCTCCACCCTCAAGTACACCCCGGTGTCTGTTGTTCCCTTCTTTGTGTCCATATGTACTCAATGTTTAACTTACAGAAGCACTTATATTGTTAGATTTATATGATCAATTTTAACATAAAGAAGGGGACGTACTAGAAAAATAATATTACTTTATTAAAGATAGCTATCAGTAAAATAATCACAGAGAGGAGATGAGAAGGTAAACATCACATTCCTAAATAGATACTGCTCAAATACAAAATCAAAAATCATTATTTCATATTAAATCAATATATAAATCTTTGGAATATCTGAGTCTCCATTTCTTGCTTAGAACTTGATAATTTTTAAAATGATCAGAGAAACATTGAAAAAATATTAAGAAATAGTTTGGATAGTAACAATCAGCATTAGTATTTTCATTTCCTACAAAATTAAGGGATCAATGAAAATAAAGCTGGCATTTATGTAGTAACAAGTTTATGGATCCATTTACATTTATCTCATTTAATCAGAGAGGCTAAGTAATTGTTCAACATAATATGGCTACTAAATTCAGGAACCAGAATTGAGACGTAGGTCTTTTGATTTCAAACTTCAATATCAATTTACCACCAAGTCTTTCCAGGGACTAAGCTCCTGGGGACAGGGTGGGAGGTGTCACAGAACATCACAGCATAACCTTGAGAAACCACAGAATCACACAATACTGATTATAAATACTACCAAGCATTCCGTAGAGCTCCTGTGCTGTGCCAGTTAACTATTCAACCAAGGGAATTCAGTATTTTGGAACAGAGCTTAAGGAACAAACATGTACATCTCAAAGTAACTGACGCTGAAAGACCAGGGAGTTGTGCTAAAACTGGTTCTTTGATTGATGCTTTCCAAAACTTAGTAAGGGTTATAAGATCCTCGCCAGAAAAAAAAATACAAAGAAAACTACAGACCAGTATCTCTCATAAAGATAGTCTCAAGAATTCATAACAAAAATAAAAGCAAATAGGATACAGCAACATATGAAAAGAATTATATACCATGACCAAGTAGGGTTTATTCACAGCATGAAAGGGGTTCAACTAGCCAAAATGGATCAGTTAAGATCCAAAATATTAACAGGCTGAAGAAGAAGAAGAAAAAAGAATTCCTGCTCATATCAATCATTTGACAAAATTCAACATCCATTCATGATTTAAAAAAGAAAAAAAAACCTCTAAGAAAATAAGAATACAGAGGAACTTGATAAAGAGCATCTACTAAAAGCCTACAACTAACATTACACTTAATGGTGAAAGTCTGAATGCTTTTGCCCTATGATCAGGAATATGGCAAAGATAGTCACACTCACCACTCTTACTTAACATATCATTGGAAGTTCTACCCAATACCACAAAGCAAGAAAATACACACACATACACACAGTTTAGAAAGAATGATGTAATTGCCCTATGTGATGGTTAATTTTAAGTGTCAACTTGATTGGATTAAGGGATACCTAGAGAGCGGGTAAAGTATTACCTCTGGGTATGTGTGTGATGGTGTTTCCTGAGGAGACTGGTGTGTGAGTCAGTGTACTGAGTGGGAAAAATCGGCACTCAATGTGGGCAGACACCATTCAATTATCTGGGGGCCCTCGTTGAACAAAAGAGCAGAGAAAAAGCAAATTCTCACTCCTGGAGCTGGGACATCCTTTTTCTTCTGCCCTTGGACATCGGAACTTCAGGTTCTCTAGCCTTTGGACTCCAGGACTTACACCCAGCAACCCTGTAGGTTCTCAGGGCTTTGGCCATGGACTGAGAATTATATCCTTGGCTTCCCTGATTCTGAGGATTTTAGACTTAAACTGAGCCCCACCACCAGCTTCGCTGGGTTTCCCACTTACAGATGGCCTATCCTGGGACATTCCAGCCTTTGCAATTGCATGAGCCAATTCCCCTAATAAGTCCCCTTTTCCCTCTCTCTCTCTATCTATTCTTTTGGTTCTGTTTCTCTGGAGAACTCTAATACACCCCACTCAAAGATAAAATGATTGTTTACAGGGAAATACAAAGGAATTATCGAAACTAATAAGTTAGTTCAGCAAGGCTGCAAAATATAAGAAAAAACATGGAAAACATCGATTCCATTTCTATGTGTTAGTAATGAGCAATGGACACCTAATTTTTTTAAAGCCATAATACTATTAACAGTAATTATAAAAACTAAAATACTTAGATGTAAATCTGAAAAACCACAAACAGGTCTTGTATGCTGACAACTACAAAACACTGATGAAAGAAATCAAAGGAGATCTAAACAAATGAAACAGAGAATTACACTGTGTTCATGGAATTGGAAGATTCAAAACAGGAAAGACGCCAATTCTCCACAAATTGACTGATATACAGATTTAATGCAATTTCTAACAAAATCCCAGTAAGTTTGTTTGTAGATATCAACAAAAGTATTCTAAAATTATATGAAAGACAAAGGAATTAGGACAAAACAATTCTGAAAGTGAATAAAGTAGAAAAAAGTCATTTTACCCCATTTTAAGACTTATATAAAGTTATTAAAACCATGTGACTTTGGCAAAGTAATAAACATTAGGTTAATGTAACAGAATAGAGAACCAAGAAACAGACACACACCAATCTGCCAAAATGATTTTAGACAGAGGTGCAAAACCAATTCGATGGGGGAAGGATAATCTCTTCAAAACAGGGCTAGAACTGAACATCCATAAGCAAAAAAAATGAACCTTGATCTAAGGCTCATAATTTATGTAAATAGTAACTCAAAGTAGATCATGGACTGAAATCTAATACATAAAAGTATAAAATTTTTCAAAAAAAACTCAGAAGAAAATCTCTGAAATGTAAGTTTAGACTTGACACCAAAAGCACAATCCATAACAGAAAAAATTCGCAAAGTGGGCTTCATTAAAATTTTTAGACTTTTGTTCTACAAAGGCCCTATTAAGAAGATGAAAAGACAAGCTCCAAAACGAGAGAAAAGATTCACAAATCACACGTCCAACAATAATTAGTACCTGGACTATTTAAGGAACTCTCAAAACTCAAGAGTAAACAAACAATCTGGCATTTCCTCAGAAGGTTAAACATAGAGTTACCATGTGACCCAGCAATTTTACTACTAGCGAATGAAAACATATGTCCACACAAAAGCATCTACACGAACATTCACAGCAGCATTATTCATAAAAGCCAAAAAGTGGAAAGTATCCAAATGTTCATCAACTGATGAATAAATGATAAATTCATACAATAGAATATTATATAGCAATACAAAGAAATGAAGTTCCAATACATGCTATGGCATGAATAAATATTAACAATTTTAACGCTAAATAAAAGAAGTCGCAAAATATTACATGCCTTATGATTCCATTTACATGACATGTCTAGAAGAAGCAAATCTATGGAGACAGAAAGTAAATGTGTAGATTGGCCTAGGGCTGAGGTGGGTGGACAGAACATGGAGTAATGCTAATGGGGGCTGAGGTTTCACTTTGGGGTGTTTGAAACTGTCCTGAAGTTGATTGTGGAGATGCTTGTACAACTCTAAATCAGCTTAAAAAACCACTGAATTGTACACTTTCAAGTTTGAATTTAATATTAAGTGAATTACGTGTCAATAAAGCTGAATTTTTAAAAGTTTGGTTTTCTAACATTCCAGATCAACCAAGGTATCCATGCCACCTCAGTGTACTCTCTTGATACTTTTTTCTGCCATATAGCTGAAGAAAAAAAGGGAGGAAAAGAGTCACACAGAACATTTATACAATAAGAAAGCAAAATTCGCCACAAATATTTTGTTTCAGAAAGGCATAATTTTCTACTTAAAATTTTTAAAAATTTAACTATATTCTTTATGTTGACCATATTTGTAACTATATTAATCCTCAGTCAAAATTTCTGTATTATTTTGTTCCCAATCAATAAGAAGTGATTGACTTGTTTACTTCAAAATTATATATATATTTCATTTTTTAAAGATCAGCAAAATATTCTTAACTCCCATAATACAGGGCACTGTGATAGCAACAGACTACTTACGATTTCTAACCTTTTGGAAGACAGTAAAGGGGTAGGAGAAACTGAGAATGGACAGCCCAAATTACCACACTCAACTCTCAAATCCAAATGGCACAGCTCATTTAAAACTAATTTTATCCATTTGCTTTAAGGAAAATCTGATAGGTGCTTTTAATTTTTGAAGTTTTCAGCCATATAGTTATGGTAGAAGATTATTAAAAACCATTATTTAATACTTCTAAGCAAGGTAGTCATTATCTGCAAAAGAAGGAATAATATTTTTAAAAATTCCCAGCCATAAACCTGGCTATTTCTACTTTCTACATTATTTAGTTCTATCAGGACCTTATGTTAATGGATCGAGGTAACAGTAGACTTTCTGTAAAAGGCAAAACAAAAATGAAATCAGTGGTTGCCAGGGGTTAGGAGTGTGACAAAAGGATTGACTATAAAGAGGTAAAGCAAAATTTTTAGAATAGTGAAAATAATCTATACCATGACTATTTACATGTGTTTAAAACTCATAGAACAATATGTTTAAAAGTGTGCATTTTACTATATATATATATATATATATATACTTCCAAAAACTTAGCTTGTTAAAAAAACATACAATAGAAGGTACTACATCACTGTCACAAAAGACAACTGAAGATTATGCCAGAATACAATGCTATTTTCAACGAAACACAGAGACTAGAAAAAATAGTTTTAGTTCTCCCTGCTACAAAAAGCTTAGCCTTTGTGTACTATCCACTACCAAAGAAAATGAAATATCCTTGCAAAAAAAAAAATAAGAGTCCACTAGGAAAATATATTTATGGAAATTTCAGGGTATTTTGTATATCAAAGTTATAAATATTGTCAATGAATTATATGGTGATATTTTGGTATATTCTTTTGTACTTGACATAAGTGAGCTTATTTGTCAAATTATACCACACAAGCTACGGTTTACTTACTGAGTATTTCCAAAATATTTGACAGTGATGAAAATCTCATAAAGGTTCAATAAATACAACTTGAACAGAATTGAATACTTTATATCTCATGGCACAAATTGCGTTATTTAAATATACTAGAAAATAACCAGTAAGGGTACTTTGGGGAAAGAGATATGATAAGAATAATAAGGAAATAAGGAGAGTAAAGAGATATAATAAAAAAGAAATACAATTAACGGAAAGACATGAGGCAGGTAAAAAACCAGTGAGTATCCAAATCCAGATTTCACAAAATAAAAAACCAATGTACATTATACCAAACAACAGTTCTCAATAAACGAGTTTTATATCATGAATCAGGAGGAAAATGGGGGCAGAGGGGGAATGGAGTGGGGCAGCAAGCTGGTATGAGTAAGTTTGCACACAACAGTAAAAGGGAGGTGGGAGGGTTGTAGCTAGTAGAAGTGAGAATTAGAGGACAAGAAAGACTATGAGATCCTCATGCCATCTAGATTTCTAAACGCTTAGATAACTCTTCATTATGAAAAATCTATATACATAAAACTTTCCAATTTTATGCAATATTTTTTAAGCCACTTCAGAAGTTTTTTAAAATATAAATATGGATATGCGGTCTTCAAAATCAATGGAATTAAACTACACTCAACTAGCCCCACCAGTAAAATTGGGTATAGTATTCTAAAAATTATCTTTCATAAGCTTGTAAATTACCTTTATGAATTTTTTTCCAACTGGCTAACAATATCTGAGTAATAATAAATAATACGAACTCACAAGACTACAGTGTCATGTGATTAACATGAAATGCGAGAACAAAATACTAATTTTTAATATAGTAACTTGTAAAAACCAGCACTTTAACCAATATGGAAATATAAAACCACTTCAGTTCATTATAGTTTCATTTTTTTATTGAAGATTAGATGGTAGTGATAAACACTGCTAGGACTAAGAATGGAGAAAGATATTTATAAATATTAACAAAAATTCTATTTCTCATTCTCAGTAATATAGATTTCCACTGAGATTGAAAAATAGATCCAAAAGAATAGCAGATATTTTTATTTCATCAGTTCCTCACAACTGTGGTTTTCCAGTGGTCCAATTAAAGTACACTGGAGGCAATAATTTGATATGAACATTTACTGTGAATGAGGTAAAATTTAACAATAAGGGAGTATGTGAGTATCTACAGTTTCTTTTCAGGCAGAAGGCCTGAATTTATTGGAAGCAGATCTCTGCAGTGACTGACCAACACTGCCCCACATTCCCCACAATCCTTATGACAGACAGACAGCCTGCCTCACATTAATTCACTTCACACCACTTCTATCGATCCACAGCCGGTTCCCTAGTCTCTCTGCACACATTGCCTGTCTGGCTGCCTACATCCACATCAGCACATACACACAAAGGCCACAGAAAGATAACCTTTTGCTTTCCATTAAAGACACAGTATCCACTTTTCCTTCTGCAATAACATCAAAAATATGAAATTAACAGTATAGATGTCTTGTAGAAAAGCCTTTCTGTAAGAAATAGTGAGGGTTTTAACCCTTATTCTGAATAAAGACCACTTCAATTTATCAAAAACAATAAAGTTAGTTTATTAAAGACCACAAAGTAATTAGAGAAATAAAAATATAATTTAAAATAAGCAGAATGTCTTCAAGCTCAAATAACAATGTAAGAATTATTTGGTAACACGAGTTTTGATCTTTGTTTCTGAACAAATGAAATACATTTTTTCCTAACTAGTATTTTTTTTTTAGAAAACTGCTCTCATATAAAATGTAATTATTAGAAATTCTGAAAGCAACAAAAGGGAAACATTTGCTGAAAAATATGTAAGTAAAATAGAAAACAGGAAGTGTACTGTATCAATAGAATATTAATGGGATAGCATAAAGCTTTATTATTTCTCTTTCCCAAAAATATCTAAAAATTGATCCATCATTTAAAAAATCAAGCCTGATGCTTCTAATTACTGCATGTATTTTTTCAAAAATTTCTGTGAGATTTGCAGGATATGAGCTGACAACACCAATTTTGGTTTCAAAAGACACAAAAAAACCAAAGACTATGTTGTTCAACCTATAAATTGTTATGAAACAAAGAAAAAACTGTTTTGATACACAACTGTACTAAAGCATAAGCTTAACATTTAACCTCTGGCTGATTTAGAAACTCAAACTATAAGCAGAATTACATATCTCAGAACTGTGCTTAAAGTATGTTCTTTTAGATAAGAAGGTACCTTTGAAATCCTTCATGAATTTTTTTTTTTTTTTTTGGCTAGGATCACCTAGGCAGAGGTTACATCATCAAGTGGTGACAAAAACAGTGCATTCACTACATACAGTACATTACACCTGTTGTTATTTATAATAACAGCAAGCTGCTTTGGAAATCAAAGGGAAACTGATGAAGGCTGCTGAAGTTGATGGCTTTAAAAAGGGGATGTTAAGATGTGTATTGGGCATGAAGGGTGGGATAGATCTGAGTAACAGAGAGGCTGGCATTGCCAATATAAGTAAAGCAAGCCATTAAAATGGTAAACGTAACCATGCAATAGGTATAATAACTGTGCAATGGTATAGGTAACAGTGCAATGTTCCCTCATTATATTAAACACTCAAGGAGACTCCAGGCTATTATGCAACAAGCCCTATACCAGAGATTAGAGACACAAAAGTACAAAGACATACCCTTAGCTTCCAAAAAGTTTATATGTAAACTGAGGGAGTCATTAAATAAATTTAAGCACAGAAAATACCTTAATTTTATTTGTGTTTAGAAAGGGCTCTCCTGTAGCAATGTAAAGAATGACTTGGAGGGACTCAGTGAATGAAGGTAGCAATGAGGCCAATGATGTTAAAACCGTGCTACTGGGAGCTCTAGTAGTTCCTCAGAAGTGCCAGAAGGGAGACCTCTACCCTCCCCAACCTTACCTCTATGTGGTTGTGTGTATGCATGCATGCACACACATGTCCACATGTTTTACAGAAGTTTTCATTTGAAGAAAGGATACCGCTTTTCTAAAAGTCTGAAAATCACTGATCTATATATTTTTTTAAAGACAGTATTTAATGGAGAGAAAATCAAGAGTAGTTTTCAGTTAAAACATACAGAATGGTAGGGCTATTCTCTGAGCATGGGGAAGGCAGGAGGAAAAATTTATTCATTTAACTTTTTTGAATGATAGTTATACTAGGCAAAGAAAATAAAAATGAAGGTAGGGAAACACAAGGACTTTACACTAGAGAATCTAATAGCCATAATGAAAATACAGATTTATCAATGAATAAGTGAAAATAGTTCACATATGGAGAAAAATCAGCTCTTCTTAGGATGGGAAGAGGAAGAAATACATGTCAAAGACAATTTCACAAGAAGGAAATATTTGAGTTGGGTCTTGAAATATGTATAAGAATTCACAATGAAATGACACTAGGTGAAGAAAACTCAAGGAAGAAAGGGTATGCTAAAAAGTCCCTGGCGCATCTACAGGGTGGGTAGCAGGAGCATAAACAGTGTGAGAAGAGGTAGGCAATGAGGCTAATAAAACATTTGAGGCTAGAGCCCCAAAGGCAATGAGAAACAGGGTACTAACAGAAAATTTGAAGCAAGAAAGAAATTTTCGTTCTTTAAAACAGACTCCTGGTTCCAGTATGGAAAATGAAGTAGAATCATTGGTAAATATAATTACAAGGTTGCTAGGGCAAGTGACTATGCAATGAAAGTAAATAAAAACTTCAATACCTGAGATTTGGGGATAAGTAAAAAAAAAAATCCTATGATTTCTCTTTCTGGTCACCAGAATAGTTCAGGAATTCAGTTTTGGGTAGAGCCAGAAGCAGTTGTTAAAGACAATTATGAAGGCAGAGAGTTTAATGTAGTGTCAATCATAATCTCCAAAGACACAATCCCAAATGCCATAATCCTAAATGTTGAAATCTCGAAAGATGGAAATTCCTAAAAATCAAAAGCTCTACAATCTAAAACTCCAAATGACGAAAATCTCTAGAGTCTAAAATCCCCCAAATCATAATCCCAAAAGAGTAAAATCCCAAATTCTGAAATCCTGAAAGCCCGATTCTGGGGAAGTGATCAGTGTGCTTTTTGGTTGTATGCAGGATAGTTACATCATGTTAGTTACATCATGTTAGGAAGTATTACCTTTTTATTGTCTTCACTTGGAAATTAAATGGGTTTAAGCAGGTGTGGATGGGTAACAGCCTGACAAGGGGTAGACTTGTGGACTTAATTTTGGTATCAATTTAACTGGATTAAGGAACATCTAGAACCCAACCCAACCCAAAGCATTACTTAGGGTGTGCCTGTGAGAGTGTTTCCAGAGACGATTAATGTGAGAGTCTGAGTGGACTAGGTGGGGAAGATCTACCCTTGGTGTTGGCAGAAACCATCCAATTGGTCTCCCAGGGTCCAGGGAGAACAAATGCAGAAGGGAAATTGGTCTCTGAGAGCTGGGACAGACTTCTCTTCTGCTGCCTTAAACATCAGAAATTTGACTTTACGAAAGTGCATTATTACAACATTGACTTTGTGTATAAGCATTTGTGCATGTATGTAAAAATGTTGAAAGTTCCCCAATAAATGAAGAGATGTTCCTTTGTACATTTGCATTTGCGAAAAATAAAATATCTCAAAATCTCAGCTCTCAAATTCACATTGCCTATGTGATGATCTGTCGCAGTTTTTGATCACTCTCATCAAAAGACTTAGATTGTCTAACACAGTATCTCAGCGGACCACTGTTATAAAGCTGAGTACACACAATCACCAACCACAGTGATATGCATTAATACATTTCACTTTTTGACTTACTTCTTTATGAATAGGTTCACTGACTCATAACTGTTATATCCATATGACTGTCATTAGTATACCAGAGTTTTTATGCTTACAAAACACAGATGTTATTGTTGCTTATTTTATTGTGTGAAGTGGACTATGAAGTGTTCTGACATGATTTTTATGTTTCTCAAATAAATTCTCTATAAAAACGTAGAAACTATATTTTAAATTACTTTTTCCAGAATTATATTTTCAGGATTTTGATCTTTTGAATTATGATTCTCAGGGTTTTAGACTTTAAGGATTCTAATCTTTTGGGATTTCAATATTTGGAATTTCAGAGTTTGAGATTGTGTGTTTCAAGATTATGGCTCAAATCCAGTTTAATCTACTAGCAGACAATCCCAGAGAGGTAACAAATAAAAAGCAATAATTTCTGGCAACCCAGCCAGGCTGCCTTTGTGTCACTGTATAAAACCTGATGAATACAAGATAGTAGACAGTGATATGTCATACATTAAATTCAATGATGGGCCAGGTATGGTGGCTCACGTTTGTAATCCCAGCACTTTGGGAGGCTGAGGTGGCAGATCTCTTCAGCCAGGAGTTCGAGTCCTGCCTGAGCAACTTGGCAAAACCTCATCTCTACAAAAGAATACAGACATTAGGCTGGGCACAGTGGTGCACACCTGTAATCCCAGCTACTGAAAAGGTTGAGGTGGGAATATTGCTTGAGCTTGGGAGGTAAAGGCTGCAGTGAGCCATGATGGCACCGCTACACTCCAGCCTGGGAGATGGAGCAAGACCCTGTCTCAAAAAATTAATGAATGAATTAATTAATTAGATAAATTCAGTGATGGATACAAGGGGTTGAGTTTAGCACAGTGCCTGAGATGTGGTAAGTGCTCAATAAGTAGCATTATAGTATCATTAAAGTTATTACCATTGCTTTTGTTATTATCAATTTTTGCTTATTGTTATTCTCCTTTTCCTAACTTCAGGAAAATACTGAATATTCAGCTTTTTTTCTCCATTTCATGAACCCATTTACTTATGCCTTTTTTAAAACTTTTAGTATTATTTCCCTCCTTTTAGAGCCACATTCCCAGACATTTATAAATAAGATATTTGATGGCAAAAAGTCAGAATATTTACCTTTCAAAGAACCAATGTATCTTATTTTCTTTCACTGCCAAAAAATGTTATTTTCAAATATCTAAACACACACACACACAAACACACAAATAGGAAAGTTTTTGACTCTTAACCTCTTCACACATAGTGAATAAATGATTTGAAAATAAATACACAAGAATCTGGTTTTAATATTGTGCTAGCAGATGACACATTTAATTGGCAACAATATGCTATGAGATCACACTATAAGGCATTTTGGATATTCCAATAACTTATCACAGTAATAAATTAGATAAACATTGTAATGTGCTCTGACTTTATTATTTGAGAATATTCAGTTATTTTATAGATAAGAATAAGATGGATGAAACTCATAAGAAGTGTTATATATGGACAGTAATGAGTACCATGTAAGAATATAGGCAAAACTAATAAGATATATTAAGTACAGACAGTAAGTTAATGACCTAGAAGATACATGATAAAAAGCATGAAACAAGCAAGAATGTTACTTATAGAGAGAAATGAACGGAAAGACAGCTCATAAGATAAAGCTGTAACACCTCTCGAAAAAAAAAACACAGGAGAAAATCTGCATGACCTTGTATTTGCCAATGAGTTTTTAAGATACAACACCAAAGGCATGAGTCGTAAAAGAAAAACTAACTGGACTTTATCAAAATTAAAAACTTTTGCTCTGCAAAGGACATTGTTAAGAGAATGAAAAACAACCCGCAGACTGGGAGAAAATATTTGAAAATTATATATTTATTTAAGGGTTTCTATCCAGTATATACAAAGAGCATTTAAAACTTTACTGTTGGGCCGGGTGCGGTGGCTCATGCCTGTAATCCCAGCACTTTGGGAGGCCAAGATGGGTGTATCACAACGTCAAGAGATCGAGACCATCCTGGCTAACATGGTGAAACCCTGTCTCTACTAAAAATACAAAAAAAAAAAAAAAAAAAAAAATTAGCCAGCTTGGCGGCGGGTGCCTGTAGTCCCAGCTACTCAGGAGGCTGAGGCAGGAGAATGGCATGAACCCAGGAGGCAGAGCTTGCCAGTGAGTCAAGATCATGCCACTGCACTCCAGCCTGGGCAACAGAGGAAGACTCTCAAAAAACAAAAACAAAAACAAAACAAAAATTTTATTGTTAGGCAACCCAAGGTTAAAAAAAAAAAATTCTAACTATGGTAAGAAAAATTGGACAAAAGATGTAAATAGGCATTTCACCAAAATGGACATATGGGTGGCAAATAATCATATGAAAGTATGTTCAACATTATTAGTCATTAAGGAAATATGAACTAAAATCATAGTGAGATATAACTACATACTTATTAACATGTCTAAAGTTAAAAAAATACTAACAATATGAGATGCTGACAAAGATGCAGAGCAATAGGAAAACTCACGCCTTCTTGGTAGGCACAACTGCTTTGGAAGACAGTTCTACTGAATTTTTAGTCATACTTACACTTGTATAACCAAGCAATTCCATTCCTAGGTAGTTACTCAAGTGAAAAAACATGAAATTTATGAAACCTGGAAACTTACATTGACATAATACCCTGTACATGAATAGCTACTGGAGCTTCATTCATGATCATCAAAATCTGGAAACAACCCAGATGTCCCTAAACAGGTGAATGGATAAATATACTGTGGTACAGCCACATAATAAAACACTATTTGGCAATAAAAAGGAATGAACTATTGATTCCTGCAATAACATGAATGAATCTCAAGTGTATTTTGCTACGTGAAAGAAGCCAAACCCAAAAGACTACAGGTTAGGTTCCATTTATATGGAATTTTGGAAAAGGAAAAACTGTAAGGATGGAAAACAGATGAGTGATTGCCAGGGATTGAAAGGAGAGGAGTTGATTACAAAGAGGCTATATAAGGAAATTATTAAAGTGCTACAAACGTTCTGTATGGTACTGTGGTGATGGATATTTGACCATTTATCAAAACCTAAAGATCTATCTGCTACAAAGAATAAACTTTATTGCATACAAATTTTTAAAAATAATGAATTAACCAAAATGCCAAGGGAACCCAGGATGAACTGTAGATTCTGACAAATAAGTCTAAGTAAATTACAAATGTAGGACATAACCTCACTGAAGGTGTAAACAAAAACAGCTGACCTAAGTAACTTTGGAAAACAGGCCAAAAAACTGGTTAATATAAAGCTAAAGACAAAAATAACTATACACAATACTACACTATAGTTGGTAAACTGGTTTTTCACATGGTATGAGTTAGCAATTCTAAATTACTTGTAATGTCTTCTAGGGTTGAAAAAACAAGTAAATATTGTAGATAATGAAAGTCAGGTTTCTCAAATTCAAAGAAAGTAATTACAAATAAGCAAAGGAGAAAGATTAAATCTTTTTGTAGTGGATGAAAATGAGAAATATCAGTATGAACTCATATCCACTTTAATATACAGACACACACAAATACAGAAATAATTCTAGATATGTGGGGGATACATGGGCTAGTGCACATACATATGTTTCCCAGTTCTGTCCACTCACAGGACCCAGAAGCAGTGAAATCCCTGTAGTAACAAGAACACCTAGCACTCAGATCTTAGTGTCTAATACCTCCATTAAAAGGAACCAGGGTTCCTTAGAGAAATGACTGATTCTACAGAAGGCAGGGAAAATACAGATGAGCAGGGAGCCTGTGCCAGAAAGTAAGAAAGTGCTTTAAGAAAAAAAGATGAGGCCATATCAAAATGACACTGAAGCAAACTTAAAAGAGCTCCCTATGGCCAATGCCAGGATAATCTGAGCAACGAACTGGCGTTATAAAAGTTATATTCCTCAGACAGTTATTAGGAGCCTGCTGAGGGTCTGGTGCTGGGTCTTTGAGGACAAAATATAAGGTCCTGGATCCTGGCCCCAAGGAGATCTCAGTGGAGTACTTTCTATATGTATTTATTTTTATGAAGACTATATGGTTCAATATCACAATGGAACACAAATTATGTCTCAAAATGTAGATATGTATTTATATATAAGATATAAAGAAAGAAGTAAAATGGCAAGCTTCAGAGAAAACTAAGTAAGCACATGCATGAAATATATTGTGTTCAGCCTGGAAACATGACAAAGTGGGATCAAACTGGTGAAGATATAAACATGCATACACTGTAATGAGCATAATGCATCTATAGAAGCACATCATGATTCCACTACATTACAGTGATTAAACCTCACAATTCATTTTAAAGACTATTCATATCTAACCAATGATTTAGAGAATGAAAAGTTGAATTAAGTAAGGGAGCACCAATCATTGCCTCTGGCAGAGCTTTTAAAGAATTAACTTGCAAACAAAGTTATAAAAAGAATGAAAAATGAGCCAGACAGTAAGAAGACCACAGAGATACGACAGTGTATAAAGAGAATATAAACTTTCATTTTTAACCCCGTCCCACAAATAAAAACATAGCAAAGTCTATTTTTAAAAAAGGCGGCCTAGTCTTAGGCTACAACTCTAATTTCTTCCTTACTCTGGCAGTGAGCAGGGGAAACCAGGAAAGGAAGTTGAGTCACTGCAAATAAACTAGCATTAAAGAAAACTTGAAAAGATTAATAAAAGTAGATCAACTACTCTTACAGAGAATGCCAGCAATAAAAAATTATGCTTTAAAGAAGTTAAATGAATAATCCCTATCCACTTGGTGTCATGAGAATCGTATTTGATTTTGCAACCACTGATTTCAGTTAAGAGTGTTTCACAGCACATTTTAAAAATGTGTTTAATTCTGTCACCATAAATATACACCCACATGTTATCAGGCTAGCACACATATAATGTTTCACATAACATTTAATGAGGCATTAATAATATGTAAAATACTTCTTGAAACCGTGCTTGGTACATACCAAGTCTTATATGTTTTTATATATTTACAAACAGTACAACTGTACTGTAAATATGTTAGTGTTGTCAGCTCTTTTATGACCCCCACAGCACATAAAATATTATCAGCAACACTGTAATGTATTTGAGTATCAGTAACAAGTATTAAAATGTCATAGTTCTGATGAATAAAAAAGTAAAACCAAAATATTTGATATAAAAGCCACAAATATGTGACCTCAAGTAATATTTAAGATATTGTCATCCTGTTCCATTTATCCTTTTTATTTACATGTATTTCACAGAGATTCTACATTTAGATAAAAATTAAAAGTTATACAGGACAAGAGTACTACACCCTCAAAAACAGTTTTAATATTTCACTCTGAAAATATCTCTTTTAAATGAATTCCCTGGCACCTCCAAATACTCTGTTTATTTTCCAGCTGTTTAAGTGACTGGCTGTGATGGACACTGAGTCCTTCACCATCTGTATAATAGTTCTTACTGCACTGTTTCATTGTTCATTTGGTTACCTGCCTTCCTAATATACTATAAGCTCCATGAAGACAGGGACCATGACTACTTTGTTTATCATTATATTCTCCAGCCTATAGTTGTTTGGCAGTTAATAAATAGCTATTGAATTAGGGAGGGAAAGAAAAAGGGAGGAAAGATTGAAAACAAGCTGTGATACATACATTGATCAGGACATTTACTTAACATTGTTTTAATCTTTTATTATTCACCAGAAGCAATTCTATATGCAAATATGCAGTGTTTATAAATGAAATTTTGACAAATGTCTCATGTATAAGATCTATTTTATATATTCTCAGTATCTATCAAAAAGTCTATAATACAAATTATATAATCCATTTATTAAGAAAACTTTTATAAGCAATAGCAAATACTAAATGGAAAAGAAAATAAATTGGGTAATTTAATTTTACATAAATAACATAGAAAAATACTACCTACTTAACCGCAGTATCACCCTCAATAACATAAGCATAAACAGACTATTCCTTAGAAATGTAATTGGAGAAAAGGCAACAAATTTCACGTTTAATTATTCTAGCCCAGGATATCTTAACTCATTACTAACATTCTGGGTTGGATAATTCTTTGTTGGCAGTGGCAAGGGCTGTCCTGTTTAGAAGCATCCCTGGCCTCTGTCTGGAGACAACCAAAATGTCTCCAGATATCACCAAATGTTGGGGTGTGAGGGTATGTAAAATCGCTGCAGGTTAAGAACCATTGTGCCAGTCAAATGAGTCTCAAAGCTACAAGTAAACTCATCAAGTCAAGTGAACTGAGTTATGTTATATCCAAAAGAATCACATGAAAGTCAACTCCCTCTGCCCCACCCCATAACCACTATTATTGATAGAAATGTGCTGCCCTACCAAAGCAGATTGATGTGCTTTCTACAGTGATTATTATCGTCACTATAATTAAATTTGCTATTACAAAACTCAAGTAAAATCATTATATCCTTTAGAAATAAAATACTTTTAACCAGGGAAATATTATCATCTTTGGTCCATCAATATAGCACCAATCATCATGTAACAGATTACAGAAACATTTCCAAAATTAGTGTACATTTCCCTGCGACATATATGTAATAAAAGTGATGGTAGTGATGGAAAGTGGAAAAATAGAAAAGAATATTTACAGGTAAAGATGATAGGTTTGAAGTGCCTATAAACGCCCAAGGGAAGATGAAGATGACTGAATGAAATGGAATCTCATTTCTTTTCATATCCAGCATCCAGAACAATGCTGTGCTCCATGTATGTGCAAAATACAATTTGTTTAACTGACTTAATGTTACATTTAAGTTTTAGCTGACTTACTTTTTAGATAGATAGATAAAAGTGTATTCTGATAAATCCACAAGATGTGGTTGTTTCTTTGGGAATGGGGAAAACTATGATTCTAATGAAGGGATCCAGTAGGCTAGGAATAATCACCAATCAGATAAAGAATTGAAATCAGAATATCTTAATGAACTTTGTGTTCAATCAGAATTAACTGCTTCTTCCCCTTTTCCTACATATCCTATTTATACTTGTTCTATATTTATATCTTAAATATAAAATATAAAATGGTATATAAATATACCATTTATATTTTAAAAACTACATGGAACTAATAAATCACCATTCAATCAATTAGGGAATGAATCAATTAGAGAAGAATTAGAGATAAGTTTTCCATTTATCTCTAGTAAACTACTAGAAGGTGGGTTTGTTGTTATTGTTGTTCTTTTTACAGGTCCAAAGGTAATCTCTTTGGGCCTTATCAGGTAAAGCAGCAACTAGGGAGCCTACTGAGGGCCTCACACAGGCCCCTTCTACATCCACAAGATTAGAAGAAAGTGCATCCTTAGCTCAGTTCAACTTCATTTAAAAAGAGCTAACACTACTTGCCAAAGGCCCATCATGGATTCAAACACGTAATACGAAGGAGTTCTAGGAACTCATGAGTCTGTCTAATCTCTGCGATCCGAAGCAGAGCTGATGCACCTGGCTCACAGGGTCACATGATTCCGCCAAGGTGCCTCAGGGCGGGAAAGAAAGGCATGATGATGTCTGTGAGCCAGTACCTGATGGACCACTATAAAGGTCCCAGCAAAGGAAAGACAGTCTTTGGTCCTAGGGTGGCAGTTTGATTTCTTTTTCCTCTAATTAAAAAACAAAATAGAGCAAAATCAAACAAACTCACCTCAAATTTCTTAAAGAACTACGTTAGAAAATTTGGAGGTGATTTTAATTTAAGGTGACTTTTCCTTTTTTCTTCCATGCCATGGAAGAAATGCCATTTTCTTCTACATCATTCACTAGCACATTTTAATCTAATAAAATTAAAGAAAATGTAAAAGAACTGATCATAGTTCATGGATTTAGTAGGTATTAAATCTTTTTCTTCTTGTGTATTATTACATAATTACTGAGCACCTGCAAACTTGATAACAGAGGGCAATTAGATAGTGACACCTCATTTTTAGCAACAAAATGCTATTAAGTTTTTTTAGTGGAAATTTAACTTTTAGAAACATTAGCATATTTCAAGTAAGATCTCACCATAGTTATCAATGCAGAAATCTTTGTATACCAGCTGAGTCTTTGTAGAGTTTTCTAAACATGACGAGTTTGAAATCACTAGTCTTAAAGAAACATACACAATCAGTAGATATACATCTCTGGGTCTAAGTTCTTCATTTTCAAATGAATATTAACTAGATTAACTTCCCCAAAGTCATGCGATCACTTGAGTGGGGCAGTGGGGAGAGGGAGTGAGCCAGTAGGGTAGTAAAGAAATCTTCAAATGGAGGTGAAGGAGGAAGATATCCTCACAGTGAAACCTCTTAGTTGCCTGAAGATGAGGCATCCCTTACAGTGGCACTATGTGCATAGCTATCCAACAAATTCCACCAGCTGGGAGAACTATGGGTGTTAAGATTATATCTCTATAGAAATTGCATTGATATACATCCAATAATCTATGATTCCGGTTATAAATATGTTTAGTGCGTTAGCTAAATGGTACCGTTGTGATTTCCAGGCAAAAAAATTAACCTTCGAAGTACAGAAACTCATTATGTCATCGTGTTATCTAATAAAATCTTTGTTGTATTCACATTTCCTATTTAACATTATGTTGGAGATATTAGCTAATATAATTGTGCAACTAAAATGAAACAAATGAATGTAACTGTGTTATCAACTTAGTGGTATGATCCCACAGAGAGAAACTATTTCCAGTGACCTTTAAGCACAATAATTTAACTGTTCATCTTCAGTGGTTTATACCCTAAGAAGAAAAAGTAACTATAAGCAAACAAACAAATAAAATCAAACAAATACAAATAAAGCTAGGCATTGGGGTGCACATCTGAATCTGAGACCAGCCTGGGCAACATAGTGAATACAAACAAGAACATCCACACAATATTTTTGGTAATCATATCATGTATGGCAGTGCTGACAGTATTCCGAACTGTTGTGTGTGTATTGTGGGGGAGCAGATGAGTCATTACATGGATGTCGTGAGGGAAAGTAAATACAGATGTAACGTTAATCAAATTAAGTAAAACCTCTGTAGTTCCAAATTTATTGGGGAATATCAGTATAAACTCAAAGTATTTTATATACTCTAAGATTCAAATGAAAGTGTGCATGCATCTACCAAAAAGGCAAGCAACAGTGAACAAACAGCAAGAAGCATATCTAGCACTTTTTGTGATCTTAAAACACAATTTCCCACTAAAAGGACCAAGATTCTTACAAGAGTTGACTCAGGTCTGAGTCAGGAAATGCACAAGGTGGGCACAGAATGTCAGTAATTAGGCTACCAAAGATTACCAGGGTCTTATCAAAAGGATTCAGGAGTCAACTAAAGAGGCTTCCACTGATCAAAGATAGGAAAATTTGTAAAATGATATGAATCATTATAATGGACCAAAACCTAAATACGTTTCAATCCATGAATTCATATTAATATTTAAATACTTTAAAAATCACTTCGAGTCTTTGTTCTGTCATTTCTGAAGTGTAGCCAGGGTGCAGAGTAGTTGATGGGGTAAGATTCTCCTTAGAGAAGTATTCTAGCTAACAAATGAGGAAGGAATGTTAGAATTTATAATACTGGGATCTGCTACTCTAATGAAAAGAAAAGCAAAACTCATCACACTACAAACCTAATTTATTCTACAAATAAATCATAAAGAATGGGAGGAGAAAGAGCTAAAGACAAGTAGATGATTGATTGATAGAAACTCTATAGATTAAAAGAAATATGCAACATGTTAGCCAACTGTTATATATGGACTTTTATTTGAATCCTAAATGGAATAAACAAACTTGAAAAAAATTATGAAACGTATTGGCAAAATAGAAACACTGAGTTACTAAATAATATTAACAAATTAGTTTTAATTTTTTGGCATTCAAAGTGTAGTGTAGGCTTCGGCTTTTTAAAAATAGACTTTATCTGGCCGGGCACGGTGGCTCACGCCTGTAATCCCAGCACTTTGGGAGTCCGAGGCAGGCAGATCACAAGGTCAGGAGATCGAGACCATCCTTGCTAGCACGGTGAAACCCCATCTCTACTAAAAATAGAAAAAATTAGCCAGGCATGGTGGCGGGCACCTGTAATCCCAGCTGTTTGGGTGGCTGAGGCAGGAGAATGGCGTGAACTCAGGAGGCAGAGCTTGCATTGAGCCAAGATCACACCACTGTACTCCAGCCTGGGCGACAGAGTGAGACTCTGTCTCAAAAAAAAAAAAAAAAAAAAAAAAAATAGACTTTACCTTTTAAGACACAAACATTTACAGATAAGGCAATATTGCATTTGAGAACTGCTTTGGAATAATGTAGGGCAAAAGATGAAGAGATAAAGAAAATAAGATTACCCAGGAGTCAGTAACCATAGAAACTAGGCAACAGGTATATGAAAGTTCATTACATTACTCTCCACCTTTCTCTACATTTGATATATTCTAAGATACAAATGTTTTTAAAACAGAATAGAAAACACATTGGTTTTATCCAAAACCAGTCTCTAAAATTGTAATTTGGCAAACAGATCATTTAACAAATCATCCTAATAACTCTATGCAGCAACTCGAAGAGAAATAAGAAAAAAAGATTTACTGATTAGTAGTAAAGGTTAATACAATTTCTCTGAAATGGTCCCTGTTTGATGTGTTTTCTCCCCAAATACCTACCCTCTTACCAATTGCTACTAAGGATGTTTGACATATAATTAATAGAAAGATGTAAGCCCGCTTTCTAAAGAAGCATTTAAATGTGTTCTGGCCAAAAATATAAGAGGAATGTCTCTGTTATCCTATTCATGTGTTTGAATGATAAACTTCAAGAATAAATGTTTCTGCTTTTTACCATGATCACCTTATGCATACCACAGGGCTATGGGGCATGTATAGCCAATGATAAAAAGAAAAAGCAAGTATGTGCAGAATTAATTACATAAGAATTCCTCAACCAAAAATTTAATCTGAAACAAAATCTCTTGCACATACTTTTAAATATTTAGTGTGAAAGAAAATCAAAACTCAACTAGTGTGCTTTCTAGAAATTGATTTACTGATTCTACACAGAACATGTCACAGAAGCTTTAGTGTGCCTACTATGCCTTGAAAAGAGAAGAAACCAAATTAACAGATTTAACTTCATCCAATGACAGGCAATTCATTAAGTCGAACAGGCAAGTGATTATAGAGGTTTGTCAAGTGCAGCATGGCTATTAAAAGATGACTGAATATATATGAATCTGCACTCATATTATACAATGACAGTTATATAAGAACAAATAAGTTCTAAAACCAGATAGTTGGCCAATCCATGTCTGATAGGTTATCACATTTTAATTCAAAATAACAAAGTATATGTCAGATAAGATCAGGCGCATTCAGGGTGGTATGGCAGTAGACTGAAGTATGTATCAAACATTAATGTAGCACATTCAAAATGGTTTCTGTGCTTCCAGGAGACAACTATTTTAGTCACATACTGAATTGAATGCACATACTGAGCTGGCACTCTGTTAGTGTACTTTGCTTGGTGCAACCTACTAGGAAGCTCTACAAAGCGCAGTCATTTTCTGGAGAAGTAGCAAGAATATATTTCCCAAGTTGCCATACAGAACCAAAGGAGTTACAGAGAAATAAAAGTTGTCCCGCATGACAACAAATTTTAGTAATTGCCCTATATATAAGGGAAAGATTGTATTAACTCTTTACTAATTCTGCCCTGTATCATAGTGTAGGTTATGTGCGCACGTGTGTGTGTGTGTGTGTGTGTGTGTGTGTGTGTGTGTGTGTGTTAAAGAAAATAATTTGTTAAAGCAAGAAGTTTTTTAGGGAGCAGATAATTAAGCAGTTTTCAATTGTGCTAGATAGAACCCCAAAAGACAAAAGAACAGCATGAGGGTTTCATTGTACAAGAAATGAAACATTTTTCAAAAAAAAAAAAAAAAACAAAGATTTAAAAGCCTAAAGAAATACTTTTTATCTGTTTTACGTATTGGAACTCTGGTTAAGATTTCATGTGTAAGTTTACTACCTAAAATGTTTGAAAAACATGGATTTATTCGCTCCCCTCCTTTTACACAAGAAGAAACTATGATGTAGTTCAGATTAGTGCAGAAGCTATGTGATCTCTCTGGGGTTACAGCTAACACATGGTGAAGAGGAGATACTACTCTTTCCACTGAATTCCCAACCAATAACCTGGTTCAGTAAATGATCACTTATATATCATTAGAAAAATCCTTGGCCAGGTACAGTGGCTCATGTCTGTAATCCAGCACTTTGAGAAGTCAAGAAGGGAGGATCACTTGAGCCCAGAAACTGGAGACCAGCTTGGGCAACATAGGAAGACCCCTTACAAAACAAAAAATTTTAAATTAGCCTGGCATGGTGGCGTGCACCTGTGGTCCCAGCTACGTGGAAGGCTGAGCCAGGAAGATTGCTTGAACGCAGGAGGTTGAGGTTGCAGTCAGCCGTGATCGTGCCACTGCACTCCAGCCTTCGTGACAGAGCGAGACCCTATCTTGAAAGAAAGAAAAAGAAAAGAAAACCCCTTAAGAAAAAAAAATTTGTATTTTTCTCCCTAATTATTGTCATCTAATTTGGAAACTATAAAATGAAAAAATACAGATTCTTGGTTGAGGAGACAAGGCTTACAAGAATCGTCTTTTGAAACTCATCCCTCCTGCCTCTCACTTTCCTTTTGGCTAGAGTCCCTTCGCCACAAGACTGGGTAGTGACAAAACGGAGAAGGAAAGGTTTCTGGCCCCAAGTATGCATCCACTTCTAAATGGGAAAAGCTTGGGATGGTCTCAGAATCCTGATCACACCTTTAAAATAGGTGACATCTGAGACTGTGTGGTTACTTTAAACCCTAAGTAAGCATTTTATGAAAAGCACCATGGCTCTTTAGATTAAGACCGAAAAGGCCCAATCCTCCAGCCATCACCCAAAATTCAGAGACTCATTTCTCATTTAGTTTCTCTGACTGGTATTTATTTGCTTTGAAGACAGATCCTTGCTTAAGGAAAAAAAACAAACAGATAAAAATCAAAATAGAACCTAAGACATAGTAGCCACCTGCTAGGAGGGGGTAAAGAAAAAGCTTTCTCTACCTCATATCCAAGATATAAAGATATATAAAAATAAGATAATTTACATCTTTGTATCTATAAGATATGCCGGAACTTATCTGAAAATGTTTAATTATTAGAAAGATGTAATTTAATTATGTTTTAAATCAGCATGAATATTCATGTATTAAGAATTATCCACCTCTTTTTCCATTTCCATTCCCTAAAGCTGGATGTTCTTTATTCCAAGACCATATTTCCAAATGTTAAGTTTCATCATCTTTTCCTAGTAAAATGTAAACTCTTTTCATTAAGATTACACACACACACACACACACACACACACAAAAACCGTGTGATTATAGCATGGACATTGACTGTCAAAACAATTTTTTAAAACAAGCAATAAAATAAGTGGTTGTGGTTATTTTCATCTCTAAATCAAGGAAAATATTTTCAAGTGATAGGTAAGTTTTACAGAACAAACACAGAAAATATGTACAGAAAAATTACAAAAACACTAAGTACTGTTACAGATGACTGGGTTGGCATTTAACAGGCTGAAAGAAACCAGATCAATCTCAATCTTGCTGGGGTCAATTCAGGTGCTCAAACAAATAAAAAAAATTTTTTTCTTTATGTTTGTGTACTAGAGGTGCTAAAATATTAACCAAGTCTGCAAATGTCATGCACGATGAAACCATTTATAAATATTAAAACATATTTAAAATACATATTTGTATCAAAATCTGGTTAATAAAAACAGATAGCAGATGTAATAAATCATTAGGACAATATCACTAAGGAAAAATAAAATATAAAATACCATACTTCCCCCACAAAAAAAAGCAGGAAGAGAAAGAATGGATTAAGCAAGATATTTAGGTATAATTTGATCATTTTAATCCCAGAATTTATAAACAATACTAGAACAAAATCTATCATTAGCTATTATAATAAAAATATTACAGGTAAAATAGGTTAATATAATTTTCTTGCAATGACTTTAAATTACTGTTTTCCTTCCAATCCATAAGATCTATTCTGTCATATGCAGATCACAAGGCCAAACAAAAAAACAAGGCAAATACACATACCATCCAATCAACATAAAGAGATAAGAGAATCAGAAACAGGGTACAAAATTATAAATGCCTCACAATCCAATCAAAATTGGATTTCTATGTGCATATTCAGTGTCTAAGTGGTAAAACATCACAAGATTATCAACTCAGCTTTTTGCTCTATAAAAACAAGTTGGACATGACTCTGAGTATCTGTACTGGAATACCATGTGCTAGAATAAAGAAAATTTATATTTAAAAGCTTACGAGACACTTGTTCTATTACAAAGACATGTTCTGGTATTCATGTGCAGTGTTTTGTAAAGTACTTTATTTCCATTAGCATTATAAATTTTTGTTCTTCAGCAAATCAGCAACAGAATAATGGCACAAATCAATATTGTACTCTTCACAGAAACTAATATTAGGTCATTTATTATAGCAAAGGCCACTAGAATCTCAGCTAAAGGTATATCAGGCATTTCCATTTGAACACCATTTTTTTAAATGAATGTGTCACAGGCTGAATGAGTGTTTTCTTTTATAAAACAGTCTTCTTAGACTTAAGTATGTACAACTTCTTAAAGCAGACAGTAAGTGAACACCTCTAAGAAAGTCAGCTACGCCTCCTAGGGGCCTTGCCACCAACTACAACTATAGGAGAGGTAATGAATTTCTGCACTGAAGGTATGAAGATAGGGAGAGACTTGTGAATGAGAAAAGGGGGACATGAAGAAAGAACCAAAGTTATTTCAAAGCCTTTCAAGCCCAGCAGTTTTGCCTCAGGGGCCTAAGTGGGATGAGAGAGAGAGAGGCAGGTGAAAATCACACTGGATGGACTCCCCCATCTCCTCACTGCTATACAAGGGACATGTGATTGAATTTCCATATGCTTCACTCCTTGCTTTGTTCCACAAAATGGCAAACTGTCATGGGGTTTCTACTGACATCCTGAGCGCAGGCTGTTGGCTCCATTGTTAGAGGACCGCTTGTGCGGAGGAGTTCCCTGGTAGCAGGAAGTGACTTCATCCTGTGGAGCTCCTAACATACAGAATTAACTTGATAACAGGGAGTTTTCTGTTTATTACTTAGAAGTAAAGTCTAAATAACCAATCCATCCAAGAATACTTTCATTTTTAATTTGCCACTTGACTAATGTTCAAGACTTATTAAAAAGATAAAAGAAAACTCACGAGAATATTAAATGTTAACTCAAAGAACCCAAGTCACATGGAACGAATTTCCCCTTTAGATAGTCATGACTGATTAAGAACAAATTCCATTGTTATTCCATTAGGTTAGTGGCCAAATATAGATAAGAAGAACAGTTTAATGCTGCTAAATACGTGATCAGTCTAGAGCGCTTAAAATTAAGCTCAATAGCTCTGACACTCTGGAAGAAAAAAGAGGAACAAATCTCTCAGGTCCCAATGAAACACTGCAAACAGATACACTACGGATACAGTGTGCTTTGCATAATATAGTTTGTCTTAGACAAACTCTTTCTGCCTCACAATATAAAGTATCACACAGAAGTAGTTTTCATATATATCACTCAGTCATAATTTAGTACTTCCCCCTTCTAATCACAATGCATAATCATTTCCAATTGGCTTTGTGAACACTATAAGACAACTATTACAAATATTTTCAAAGAAACCTCATCTTTTAGTTTCAGCTGGTTCATAAAACAGGCATTACAAAAGGGGTATTTTAGAATTATTGAGTTCTTCATGAGTAACTTTCCCGTTCTTTCACCAATTAGAATACTCTTGCTCAAAAAGAAAAGACATCCAGAATACCACAAAGGAGATAGGAAAGTAGTCCAGCAAGCAGAAAGTGAGGAACCAAGAGGGACAGCACAGGGTGCTTACCTAAAGCTTAGGTATATTTTTATCAGAGAGCTCTTACTCTTAGCCAGTTTACTCTTATTTTACATTTAACTCAAGCTTGGTTGCCTGGCATCCACACCCCTACAACACTAGAAACAGTAAATTCGAAATCAGGGTAAAAGCTGCTAAAGGTGAAAGGTAGCAGCCCAATAGCAATAAAAATTGGTAACAATTACTAGACAATAAAAAAGAGGAGGAAGGAAAATTAGTAAAAACTACTATATAAAATGTAAGAGGCATTATCAATCTGGGGACTTTTCCATTCAAATAAAGAAGTATATTCTCTTCAATAAGCAAGTGGTGGTAATTTCACAGCATAGGCCAAAACAATAACTCTGGCTAGTGAATAGAGGATGAAAAAGCCAAAGACTTTTTGAAATATTTCAACAAAAAAAGGATGTATTTTTTAAAAATAACCTGAGCATTTAGTAATTAAAAAACCCTTAGTCATCTAGAAAACCATTCCTTAAAAACAACTATCTCACAGAATTGCAAACACTGAGGCATATACAAAAAGAGAAAGAAGGAAGAACGCTGTGTAGTTTAAGGCCTTTGGGCGGGGGAAAGACTCATATCACGTTTATCAAATCCTCTCCCTATCCTTCCCCCCGTCCTCTTCCTACGAACAAACCCTAAAAATATCGGCCTACCAAAGAATACACTAATATTTAAATTATTTTTACTAGCTACAATATCCTTTTCAACTCCCTCTGTAACACAGTTTCATCTTACCTTCTTGTATAGTGTTGGTCCATCCACATTTGTGCTCAGAATGACCACTACTTTATAATCATCAGAAAAGTGACTTCAATTCCAGGTTAAAATAGGTACTACAGTGTGGCTTGTTGAAAGTCAAACCCAAAACATTTACTAGGAGTATCTTTCATTGAACAAAGAAAGCCTATTCTGTTTCCAAGGGGGATAAAAAGACGAGCCTAACCCTGGTAACCTTAACACAAAAGGAAGCTAAAAAGGCAGGGACTCGATAAGAACAAAGGATTGTGCTTTCTGATGACATCAATACGTATTAAACACGATGTGTTACACATCCTTCTATCAATATCTGAGATGATACATTTGCAAATTAATACTATGTTGGCCATAACTGCATAAAATTACAACGGCACCCTCTTTAGAAGAGATTTTGATTTATATAATGGTAGTGACTTTTATGTGTTTAATGTTTCTGAAACTAAAAGAGTAGATGAGCCCCTGTGAGCAGGCAGAATACAATGTATGAGAAATAATTACGCTTGTGACCTCATGCCCCGTAAGGTCACTCTGCGTTGCAGGCCAAAGGAAATCAGGAACCATCAGCATTTGCCTCAGAGTCGTCACCGACTGAAATGAAGGGCAAGTGTGGGCATATTTCATAAACCAGCAGGTGCTTGACCTCATAAAAAAGTCAATTCTCAAAATGCTACATGTAGAATATCACAAATAAGAGACATATAAAATTGGGTTCTGCCAAACAGCTTCACTTCAAAATAAATCTGAGACAACTCATAACATTTATCTTCATCTGAATTATAATGCAAAAATTTCAGAAAATAACATTAATCCCTATTTATTAGGTTGGTGCAAAAGTAATTGCGGTTTTTGCCACTACTTTTAACGGCAAAAACCATTTACTTTTGCACCAACCTAATAGTAACAATAACCAATAAAATTTTTAAAAAGTGTTTTTGGAACATAAAAGCAACAAACATGCTAAAGACTGAGGGCTCAGACAAGATTTATAATATTTCTATAAGTCAGTATTACAAGAACGTATGCCATATTATTTAAGTCCATTACCATTAATACAGGAATCACAATGCATTTATCCTCAATTTATCTATCAGAAATTAAGCAGCAAAAGTTTACATACTCACAATATTTTTAAAGGATAAAATAGCATTTCCTGACTGGTTCAAGAACAGAGCACCATTATCTGAAACAAAATTCTCACAGTACTCAATTAGGGCTTCACTCTTTTTTGTTTGTTTTGTTTTGTTTTTTTGGAGATAGAGTCTCGCTCCTGTCACCCAGGCTGGAGTGCAGTGGCACGATCTTGGCTCACTGCAACTTCTGCCTCCCGGGTTCAAGCGATTCTCCTGCTTAAGCCTCCCGAGTAGCTGGGGCTACAGGTGCACGCAGCCGTACCCGGCTACATTTTGTATTTAGTAGAGACTGTTTTTCACCCTGTTGCCCAGGCTGGTCTTGAACTCCTGAGCTCAGGCAATCCGCCCACCTCAGCCTCCCAAAGTGCTAGGATTACAGGCGTGAGCCACCGCACCCGGTAAGGACTTTATTCTTATAACAATCTGTGAGCTGGCTTTTCAGTTAAGACAGACTATTGCTCCTTTTTCTTCCCCAGTGATCTCCAGTCTGGCAGTGATCTGCCAGAATCCCTGGGCAATATAAATTAAAGTGAATTCTGAGGCAGTGGCAATAAAGAGAACAAAACTATAGAAACCAACATAGAAAAGGAAAGGTACAGCCAGCCAACATTCTGTACTTGTATTATGCACTTTACATTAAAAGCTTTACAAAGAGTTTCTCTTTCATGCTCTCCTGTCCTGAGAGCCAGGCATGGTGGTGTGCACCTTTAGTTCCAGCTACTCAGGAGGCTAAGCGGGAAGATCCCTTGAGCCTAGGAGTTCAAGTCCAGCCAGGGCAACATAGCGAGACCCTGTCTCTTTAAAAAAAAAAAGAAAAAGAAAAAGAAAAGAATCCTGAGAAAAGCAACTGGCTCATTGTTTTCCTTACATTCTCAAACTAACCTGCAAAGGGCTTTTTATTGCATAATGTACCTAAATAAAATATAGAAGATCCCAGTCAGTAAGACCAGATGCTTTATCATCTTAGTCCCAGCCCAGTCACTTACGGACTGTGAAGTAGAGATAGTTACCACCCACATTAAACTTCATCTCTAAGATGAAGAACTATCACAGTCCATCAGCCCAGTATGCCATTCTGCTCTTCAGGTAAGAGCGTTTTCTGATTTTCAGACAAATATGTAAGAAAAGGACTCTTAGACAAAGCTCAATTCTAAGTTAGGAGCTGCCAAGATTGCTTAGGGAATTATTGCATTTTGTAAAGTGCCTAGAATTATTAAATTATAAGAAAATATCTGATGAGTGGTATATTTGTCAGATATATTGTTTAATATTTTGCCCATTTTCAAAGAAGATTCTTATGCTAGAAACAGGTTTTGCATTTCTAAAGCAATACTTTACGATGTAACTTGCCACAATGATCATCTCAAACATTAATGACAATGGTAGAGGCGATTTCAGTACAAGCACGTGGATGGCAGGTGTGGGCTGTCTACCAGCTGGCTCCATAACCTTTTGATCCCTTCGGACAGCAAATCTGTTCAACAGCCCTATGTGGTCATTCCTCATTTGTTGTATGCTTTCTTCTCCTTTCATACGTTCAGAATCCCTACTCCCTTAGCCTGACACCCTTTTATTAAAATAGAAAGCTCACAGTAAAGCAAACTAAAATGAGTTTAACACTCAGTCAATGTAGAAGTTCCAGAAAAGATTAACGTATTATATCAAGAGTTGTCAGTGCATGTTTCAGTTACATGTAGAATGCATGTTTGTCTTTCACACAAAAAAAAAAAAACAACAACAATAAATGACAAGATCAAAGTTTTAAGTAAGCCAGCATTTAGCTAATATATGAAGTACTCTGGGATACTATAATCAAATACAAAAGACTTACATAAATACAAAACTTAAATATACAACATAAACATAATACATAAACAGAAAGGTTTAAATATGACATAAGAACAGCCTACTTTATACTTATTTAAACAGTGACCAGACCCATCAAAGAGTCATTTTCTTAAAATTTTTTTGACTCCATTTTGTTGTTGTTAAATGTAACACGGCTGCAAAGAACAGTGTCTGAAAGCAATATTAGTTAAGCTAAGTATCTGCTCATTCTTCCACCTTCACCCCCATTTAAGATCCAAGGATGCCAGAGCAAGCAAGATGGAGTAAATAGTGATTAATACACGTTCTCACTTATAAGTGGGAGCTAAATTCTGAGTATGCAAAGGCACACAGAGTGATATAATGGATTATGGAGACTCAGAAGGGGAAGGGTGGAGGAAGGGTGAGGGATAAAAAAACTACGTATTGGGTATAATGTGCAGCAATGTGCACCTTTACCCTTCAGGTGAAGGGTGCACTAAAATCTCACACTCTACCACCTTACACTCCATCCATGTAACCAAAAACCATTTATACACCAAAAGCTATTGAAATAAAAAATAATTTTTTTAAAAAAGGAATAAATAGTGGTTACAAGAATAAGTTTTGGAGTCCGTCACTTAGTAACTTAGGGACCTTCAGAAAATTCTTTAATCTCTCCTGGCCTCCATTTACTCCTCTGAAAGAAAACAAAAGGCTGGGGGCAGAGGCAGGCCGTGATGGCAATAGTGAGTACTTTACAAGGTTATTGTAATGGTTAAATGAAATAACATAGACCAGATACTTAGCAAAGCCTGACACAGAGAAAGTGTCCAATTAATGGTAGGTATTATTATTTTACTTATATTTTATTCTCTCTGGGCCTGCTAACACAACTCTCGCCAAAAAACATACACAGTTCTGGCACTGCTTCAGGGAGTAATTTGTGGCTATATTTTGCCTTTACCTTGTAGCTAACTTATTCTCTTCTTCCCAGGAATAAAATAAAAAGGCATCCACTACAATTGCTAATGGCATCTCTTTTTTCCCAACCTTTTTCTCTGTCAAGAATACAATCCTGTACTAATCTTTGGTGTTTTTCTTAGACCTTTATAAGCAATCAATAATCAAGTCTTAGAAATTATCTTTTATTCTACCCTATCTACATTTAGGTCTGGTTCCCATAACCTCCCTTCTGCAATAGCCTGCCAGCTAGTTATTCTACTTTAATCAATTTCCCTACTTCACACTGGTCCATTTGGAATAAAGATGTCTTAAAAGCACCAATGTCTCAATATTTCCATAATAGCATTCTTATTTTTAAAAAAATTCTTTAGTGATTTGCCATTGTCTATTTTCACCTTCAAACAACTCTGTAAGTACTATAGTCATAGTTTGTCCTTAACTTTGGGGATCTTATATTCAATAAAGCTTATGATGAGATGATCATCTAACTATATTTTCTGGAATATTATAAAGTTAATGCCCACAAATTATGAACGAAGAACACTTTTTCCAGACTACCTTCTCATCTACTCAAAGACAAAGTTCTTTTCATCCCAATTTTATTTTTTTGAAACTCTTTTTCATATTCTGGAAATTTGAAAATCTGCACATATTTTTAAAACAATCTTAAGCCTAATAACTTAGGGTCTATATGTCTAGATGCCTTGTTTTTTTTTTTTACCTTAATTTGCTTTATTAAAATAGAAAAATTCCCAGAAAGCAAATGACAACCTATATTCACTAAGTAAATATTTTATTGCTCAAACAATTAAGAATTTTCACTGGAGCTGTTAATGTGTGATACTTCGGCTATAAGTGAAATAAATATTTGCATTTTTATAGATTATAAAGTATTTAACAAAAGTATTATGCTTACTATGGGCTAGGAATTGTTCTACGCACTTAACAAAGATTAACTCATGCCACACACATAATAACCCTAAAAAGTCCTATTATCATCTTTATTTCATCTGCGATAAAACTGAGACTAAGAAAGCTTAAGAAAAGTGCCCAAGGTCACATGCTTGATTAAACATCCACTAGAGTCACCACTGGCAAAGATCTGGTAGAGTTAAACCAGATATAAAAGTTATAAACCTTTCTGAATTTTGTTTTCATTTTCCTTCTTGTATAATAATGTACTGTCCATCTTGACATGTGTAATGAGTATTTCATTACAAAGAATAACTGGTATTGGCAAAAGGTCATTTAAAATGAGTCCACCTAAAACCCAGGCCAAATTTTCATAATAAAAAGTTTTTTTAAAGTTTCACTCACACTTTATCTTGCAAAACTGAAACTAATTTATCTTATAATGAATATAATTTAGGGTAAAATTTTAATTTTAATTCAATATAATTTAATTTTTAAATCAATATAATTAAGAGCAAAATTAAAATTTTATTTGACTCAATTATATTGATTATAATTTAGTCACTTAGTAACTGAGGGACCTTAAAAAAATTATTTAGTAACTAAACTGTTTTCAGAAAAATACAAAACAAACCAAACAAAAATACAAAACCAACCAAATGATGAACTGGGAATGAGTATGCTCATTATGATAGCAAAATACAACTCTTTTCCAATGCACATTCAATGTAGCAACATAATTATAAAGCTTTTATTTTGCAAAAGAATATTCAAAAAATTTCAACAATTTTTCTAATCCTTTCAAATTATACTCTTTTGAAAGATTTATCCATCAAAACCCTTCCCACTTTTCTCTTTGTAAATAGTGCATGAGTCTAACTCTATCAGATTTTTGTTTTTTTAAGGATTCACAATCCCAACTTTAACTAGCAAGAGAGTTTGCCTTGTATCTGCACTTGCATATCATCAGATCAATATCGAACAAGCTGGCATCCATAAGCATAATAATGCAATGGGCGGAGGCACATGTTAGTACCAGAGTAGGATGTTTGATGGGGAATTCATTTATAAAAGTCAGTTCATTAATGAATATTTTGATATAGACAGCCTTTGCCTTTTGTGTTTTAAAGCAAGTTCCAAACTACAGAGATTCAGAAAATAATAAAGTGAATTTGAGGATCTGTTCTTTTCACTTTAAGGTCAGTGACTCATTTTTGTTGATGGGTAGTAGCATACATATTTGTGAGTATAGGTACCTTTTCTACATATTCCTGCAAAGCTTTGTAGAGAAGCATGAGAACTCTTACGTGATATGACGTGGTCTATGTACTGAGGTAAGTAAGGAGCCCAGGCATCGATGGCTTCCTTCCTGCCTGCCTGCTCAATTCTTCTCAGTTCCGCCAGAAGCAGGGCCTGCGCGGCTTCTCTCACCTAAGACCACAGACCCAAACGTAAAAGCAGAAAGCAGATTAGTTGAGGAGGTGAATATTCATAAACTAGAAAATTTATAATGAAATAAGGCTAGAAAACATAAAAACCATATTTATTTACATGAAAAAAACTATTAACCAAATGAGTTAACTACTTAAAAATCAGATGCTAGCAAATCATCAAAGATATTTTAATTAATGATTTCACTGAAAACTATTTTAACACTAATGGAAAGAATTAGGTTTCAACAATTTAATCACTGCATTTTCCAAAGCATTCTTGAACTTTAAAACTGCATTTTTAAAGCATTCTTGAACTTTAATGTAGCATTTTACTTTTAAAATTTCTATATTAACATTATTGTTAAGCCACTGTGAGAGCTATTAAATGTTTTTTTAGCTTGAAGAAAGTTAACCTTATCTATTTAATTTCTTTATATTATATATGCTAAGTAGATACTATTTATACAAACAAATACATATAAGTTAACATGATTCACGTATACCTAAGACATGCTTAAACAATGTTTTTGACAAATAAATATTCTTGTATAAAGGCATAACTTATTTTAGTATTATAGAGGAAATCATTTTTCAAAATTATATATTTTTCTTTCAATGTAGCATACAAACTTTATTTTGCAGTTTTAATTTAGTGTTATTTTGGCAAAAATGCCACAGGCATGAAGTCAAAAAAGCTAGTCAATTATTAAGTGCTGTACCAATTTATTAACTTTTTCTGAGACCAAGTGTTGCCCTGTTGACCAGGCTGGAGTGCCATGGCGTGATCTCGGCTCACTGCAACTTCCACCTCCCGGGCTCCAATAATACTTGGGCCTCAGCCTCCCAAGTAGCTAGGACTACAGGCGTATGCCACCACGCCTGGCTAATTTTTTTTTGTATTTTTAGTAGAGACAGGGTTTCGCCATGTTGCCCAGGCTGGTCTCACCCACCTGGGCCTCCCAAAGTGTTGGGATTACAGGCATGACCCACCACACCCGGCCTATTAACTCTTTATAATTGAAAAGATAACTTAGCAGCATCTAAATAAAAGAACCAGTAAAAAAGTTGTTTTTAAGTATAAGTGACTTCTGAAGTGAATTCAAAATATTATTCAATGAAAATGCTAGTATTCTGCAATCCCATTTGGAGTTGAGAGGAGAAAGTCTAGGAAAGAAGCAATTATATTACTCGTACTTATATTTGGAAAATTAAGAATCCTGGATAATATAAACTGCTATGGCTATACAGGTCGAATGCCATAATAAGGAAAATCTTTATTAAACATTTTCAAGTGCTTGGTAATATTATATTCCAAGTAATATCTAATATAGAATAAGGCCACTAACACAAAATAATGGCTACCATTTAGTGAGCTCCTACCATGTGTCAGGTACTGTACTTCCTGTTTTACTTGCATCATCTGATTTGATCCTGACGGCAATCCCATGAGGAATATATTATTATCCCCACTTTACAAATGAGCTTTAAATAGGTTAAGTAAATTGCTCAGGGTCACAAAGTTAATAATTGGTGGGACTGATATTTAAACCCAAGTGTCTTCTAATTCCAAGGCCTCCTTTTACAATAACACACTACCTTTCACTGAAATATGGCAATTGAATTAGAACTTAATTTATGTGATGACACTGAGTATGTAATTCTGGGGGAAGTAGGTTTATGTATTTGTTTATGCATGAGTGTGTGTGATCCGTACAGAAACCAAACTTAAGAAATAGTTCCATAAAGTATATAAGACTTCATCAAACAGTCACTGAATTCTTTAAAAGTAAACGAATAAACCAGCTGGAGCATTACTGGTTGGTATAAAAGCTGACAAAGAAGAAAACATAAATCATGAATCCACATTTTCTATCACATAATGAACAGATGATAAATCAGATAAACATTAATCATTTTTGTTTCAAGTTTACATTTGACCAATGCCTTTTTAATATTTTTGTTTTCTATCCTCATCGCTTCAGCATTACCTCCAAGCATCGATCTTGCCATCTTCGGGCCAGCATCTCCAGAAGGGGAGGCCTAAATTTATCCAATCCCAGTAGGTCTGGCAGCATAACACAGTGCATAGCAGCTAACTGACTCCAACCTGTCAAAAATGTAATATATTACAAATTCTTTAACCATTTTGGCATTCCCTAAGTCAACAGTTCTTTATGTAAGTATACCAAAAACAAAAAAAGGCAGATCTGCTAAGTTATATTACAAATGATTTCAATTTAATAGTAGACATTTTGTGCAAAGAATTATACTAAACGTATTTCATCCCTAAATCATGTAATTGGTGCCTATAAGAATTCTCAACATCTTAAAAGAAATAAAAATAAATTTCCACTGGAAGTATATCCAAATTCACAACAAAAACACATTTCTTAACAGTCCCTCTAAAATAAAATATATATTAAAGAATGGCAAAACACAGAAATAAACACATACTAGAGCTATAGATTTGAAACCACTGTCACTTAAAGGGGCATTCACACAGATATCCAAAGATAGGTTCATGTCACTTAAGGCATGGCCATCTGTGTGCTACCACTGTGTCAGCCAAAAGAGATGTCCTCCATTTCTGTCAGAGGACCTCTCATTAAGGTACTTATTGACCCCTTTTCTTACAAAATGAATCAGATTAAATATCTAACCATAATATCTAATATTTAAAGTAACATAACCCCCAATTTTGAAAGAAAAAAATGAATTCAGACATTCCACAAAATAAAAACCTAACAATTCAAAATTTACAAAATCTTAAACATTGTTAACCCTAATCTATGAGAATAAAAGTGACTTTTTCTAAAATTCTAATTCACATTATGGAACTTGATTATAGGAAAAAAAGACAAACACTGTTTGCCAGTGCAAAGTGTAAAAATATTAGATAACAGACATTCCCAAATAGTCACTCCAATGCCATTTTAAAGGTATGTGAAAATAGATACACAATAACTGAAGTATTAGATAACAGACATTCCCAAATAATCACTGCAACCCCATTTTAAAGGTATGTGAAAATACATATACAATAAATGCCTCATTCTTACCAAATTATCGATGAGGCCACTATTAACCCATGATAATTACCATTACCTCCTAGGGATAATATTTAAAGACAAGTAATCAAAGATGGGTGCAAAAAAAAAGTCTGCTATCATGTTACAAGATGAATTATCTGTGAAGATAGAATTTTAGCAAATCAGTGTTTTGAAATAATCTAAACTGTAATCTTCTTAAAATAATGACAAAAACCTTACCATAAAATTTTAAATTATTGGAATTGCTAAAGAGAGTGAATGAGAGCGGGAGAGAGACAGACTGACAAGCCACTTATCTAAAGATTCATCCTTTCAGGGAGGAAATTCTCATCAACTGATAATAAACATGTAATTACATTAATTAAGGTGATGGGAACACATTTTAGATTATAACTTCTTTATAATAGAGGGAGATATACTTTAGATATACATATATGTATATACCTAGTAATTTCCTAAAGTATTTCAATGTTTCATATAAGTATAAAGTGTATTCATGAGCTAAATTTTAACATATGATGATTCTCACCAAGGTCCAAACAGCTTATTTTTTGAATTAACAAATAGTGTAACAAATATGACCCAAATTATTTTGGTAAAGTTCGAATTTTGCTAAAATTCGGTCTTAACATACAAACCTTAGTAAAGTTCTATGACAAGGAAACCAAAAATGAAGTTATACTTTTAAGTTCCCATGTTTTCTTTCCAAAGGAGTGGGGCTTGCAACATGGGCTCTGTACTTTAGGGATACTGGAAGATTCAAGATTGCAAGATTCCTTCCATTTGAAAAATGCTTTTTCATGAAGAGCCAGGTCTTACTGTTATATTTTTGATTTTGAAAATTTCTTCCTTTTTATGTTATGCAAAGTGGTAACTACAAACGCAATGAAGACAGTGGATGTAACTCAGAGCTCACGTTTCATTAAGCTTCTGGGCAGTACAAATAATCCTAGATAGGTCTTATGGAATAAAGGTTTGTAGGTCCCATTCCCATTTTCAGGGCTCCAAAAATACTTTCGACTTGTGTAACTCCACAGAGATAACATGGTAGCCCAACTACGCCTTAAATACTGAAATAATGAATTTTTGCCTGAGCTTAAAACAGAAATAGTAAAGAGGATAAATAGGTAAATTCCTATCAGTCTATAATCACTGGTGCCAATAATCAATCTGAAGACTTTTCCAATGAGAATGTTAAGAGACTCCCTCACAACTCCCTCTAACTGGCATACACAATTGTGAAAAGGCAGCAAAGTGTGTCTGTCACCAAGTAATGATACATATAAAATAAATTCATTAGCTCTAATGCCAGAGATCACATGGCAAACATCATTACAAAAACCAATCCACCTTTAACACTGACTTTACATCAAAGATTGGCATCTCTGCACTTAACAGTATTCTAGATTATAGAAAACATGGATTATACCAGCCAGAGGTAACATTACATTTTTAAAACTGGCTCTTGTCATTGACATTAGCAAATAAAGTCATAAAATGGGAACTTTAGAATCTCATACATAACAAAGCAGATGAATGTGTAACTCAGATAAAAAGAACATGTCTGTTAGAATAAAGCACAGATTGAGAGAAAGTTGTTAGAAGTTGAGAGAGATACCTTCATTTACTAAGAAACAGGTATGTAAAGCAGGAGCAGAAGCAGGGTCAGAGCCAGAGTGATCAGCATCAGACCGAGAGGAAACGACAGGTGCAGCAACTTGCAGAGGAAAAGAGAAGAAGTAAAGAGGAGAGAATTGAAGTACAGCAGTTTCTGAAAAAAAGCTTAGTATTAGTGAAGAATGAAAAACAAAGTAGGCAAAACATAGAGAATGTAGAACTGAAACGATGTTTTCATCAGAAAGGCATGATCATTAAAGATTACAGCAGAAAAATGATATATTTTATTGAACAGTAATCACAATATAGTTCAAATTCATCTTAAAGTCAAAATCTAATATTCTGATGAATGTATTGACTAATGCAAAACATAGCTCTAAAACAACTAAAGCCATCATGAAAAAATGACAGTAAAAATTAGCAAAAATGTTATTCAAATTTTAAAATGTATCACGATGAAAAAGCTTTATGTTGGTCTTCATATTGTCAGTTGCATTTTCCTAACAGTTTATTCTCTGACGTTATGTGTAAATTATTTTTAAATTTTCAAACCAATATTCACTGAGATCATTTCAACTTTTCACACTTATTTTATGAAAACTCAATTGAAATATCCCAACTTGCAAAGAATATATATACCATGTTTAACTCTTGTTAAAAGAATCCTAACAGGTTCATTCATTGGAGTTTTTTTTTTTTTTAATTATTTCACAAATGCTCCTTATGCTAAAAAAAAATTTTTGTGAATTTTATATTTCTTATAGAGGTACCAATTCACTCCCTAACCCCTCAAGAAAGTTATGTTGCCAAGAAAATGTTTCAGCTTAAATTATCATATGAAAAAGCAAAAGGACCGTATGGCACACACATTCTACAACTGGAGGTCAATGTTAAGATTTAGAGGTCACCATTTGACACTTCCTTCCTATGGCGAAATTACCATATGTCATGCACAAGCATCTTCAAATTAATCCCTCTCCTTTCTTCTGTCATTGAACAGCAATAGGTTTGGGCTCCTGAACAGATTAAGCATTGTCTGCTGAATGATATGTTTGCTTTTCATGCAGTGAAGTTCTTTTGTGACAACAGAACAGCTGCATGAAAACAACTTTTTCATAATTTCCACACGAATGCATCATAATGTCAATCAGGCACGTGTGAGGTAAACAGTAGAACGAAAAGAAGTCCATGAAAAATAACACAAAAAGCAACTCTAACTCCATAAACCCTAAGAAGCACGTCTTGCACAAATGAAAGTTTCATCTAGGAAATCATAATTCTTTATTATTATAAGAGATCTGATTTTTGTTCCTTATGAAATTATTTTACAATGTTATACTTATGAAATAAATAGAGCTACTTTTAATTCTATATTTCATAAGATCTACAAACTCCATTACAAAGTAATCTTGCAAAGAAATCCCAAATATTTCTATATTCCAGGGAATAATTTTATCATTTTTAATTACAAATTCAGTGATTATGACTTATAAATTATTTATCCTCCATGCAAAAAGTTGGTAAGCCTTGGTAGCCAGGAGTAAATTTGCAGGTTTTAATTTTTGTTCTGCCAAAATGTTCCTCTGGTGGCTTCAGTTAGGACTTTTCTATAATTTCACTTTTTCAAAAATGGGGATAAATTGTTATCCCTGGAAAGGCTGTGTTAATTTTGCATGGTTTTACTCTTAATTCTGAAAGGACAATAGAATGAGAGGGTGAGGAAATTCAATACAAATGAATAAAAGTTTAGGATTGAGTGGTCATTACCCTAACACAAGTCAAATAAGTGGTGGGATTAATGATTCCTATAAGGAACAAGTGTGAAAGGAAACTAGAAACGTTACTGGCAGAAATGCTAGAATAAGTGTATGTCTTAATAGAATATTGTTTAACATATTAACTATTTTTAAGGAAAGAAAAAAACAGATTCTGGATACTGTATTTTTGAAGTCATATTTAAATGACATTTCATTTAGAAAAAAAGGCATTTACACTCATCCTTTAATAAATTTTATGGGCACTAAAAATCAAGAAAAATATTGTAATAGAAATCAAAGAATCAGATTTACTATGCTTTAAAAACCTCTGCATCGCCACCAAAAAATACTTTATTCACACAACCTCACAACTGAAATGGCAAAATCTACAGCACTTTCAAAATTCATCAGGAAATTAAACTCTGCTGCAGCTTTCACAACTATCTACATAAGAAAAATCAGCAATTAGCAGAAAAAAATTACTTCCAAGATAAAAAGCTCAAGATTTAATAAATAATAAATCTGAAGTTGCATGGGGCACTGAATATGGAAGATTTACACCATAAAACATAATCAAGCATTTGATTTCTTAACAGAAAAGCTGCTATGTCACCTATCAATTTGCTTCTCTTATTAAGGATTGGGAAAACAGCTGTAGCACAGCTTCAACATAGTGACAAAATTAACGCAGTTCCATTATTTTATCCGAGCCTCTTCAACTGCTTACTCTCATAAGAAAAGACAGGTGAAGATAAATAAACGTGTGTGACAACGTGTATATGCACACATCTGCCCTGGCTTCCCCTTACATAGCACATACATATCCAATATTATAACATCCCTAGATTCTGCTTCTCAACAGGAATATTTGAGTTTTTAATTGAAATTTGATTCTAAACTCCATTTAAATTTGATTCTAAACTACTCCTATTGTGATATTAAAATATTTATAGGACAGAAAGTTAACATACTTCGGGTGCTCCATACATATTGGTCTAAATCTCATTATCTTCCTAGCACATAAACACAAGTAGCCCTTTTCAATACATTTTTCAGAGAAAAAAAATTTTAAAGTACAAAAAAATGCAATGTTTAAAAAGTAAGTTTTTTTCAAAGCTTAATACTAAAAAAAGAATACAATTATTTAATGATGAGTCCTTTTAAAGTATTTCATGGTAATCATGATGTTATGGGGAGGGTGGGTGAGGGGAGAGAAGGAGGAAGAGAAGAGAAAACATGAAAAAATTAGAAGTTAAGAAGCTTTGTAGAATTAACCACCACGTACTTAACATAAAGGCATTCGGCACTGGGTCTGCATCTAGTCCAGATATTATAGAGCAACATTTGGCTTTTTATAAGTTTTCTTTTGTGTCAATACTTTAATGTTTTAGGTAGATGGGCATTTTAGCCACCTTTTAAATCAACATGAAACATTTGGATAAATCATTAGTTCAGCTTTCACTGCCTCTTTTTTAATGCTTGACGTTTTAAGGTACAAAACTAGATAATGCAACAACCTGTTTGGTTATGTATAATATATCATATCTCCAATGCTTCATGCAATTGCCATAATTAATGCACTAACTTTGCCATGAATGCAATATTGGCAAGAAAACTCTAATTCTCCTTCCAATTCCTTTTGTTACCTGAAAAATTCCCATTCGATATTTCCTAATGCCAAAAAGATTACAAAAAGCTATACCAATACATTTAACTATTATCATGACTAGAAGGTTAGAAAACAAATACATTAGTAATGAATGATAAAAAAAAAACTTCTCTTTAAAGAAAGGAAGCCTCCAACCTTGTATGTGTAGTAATCATAAAGACTGTGTCTTGAAGCCCCATTACAATGCTATCCTTTAGCATCGTACCACCAGACCCAGATAAAAACAAAAGTGCCTTCATAAGGGGTCCTATTTCTATTTCAGGAACCCTGCCTCATTAAATCAATCTACAAAATACGTCCAATAAGCTAGAGCTATTTTGTTATTTTGTTACTATACAAGAAGGCACTGTGCTTTAATTCTGCATGTTTTAATATGTCCAATAGAATTGGCAGCTCATGCAACATAAAGGGCAATAATATAAGCACAGTTTTAATAAGTCAAACAGTATTAAAAAGCTCATTTTGAATACAGGATTCCCCTGCCCCATCCCCAAGTATGGCTTCTGATAGGAAACCATTTCAAAACATTTTAACTATTTCTTACAGCATTTACGTCCATATCACTAAATAATATGCTAATCCTGCAATTTCTTGCTTTACCAAATCTAAACATTAGCTATTGGTTTCCACCAATACTGTGGAAGATGATTTAAATTTGCCAAACCACATCTCCTAACCAATCTCCTTTCCTTTACTCCCAATATAAATATATATACTATCTATATATTATTTTAGATTTTTCTATTATATAGGTATATTTTATATGATATATATCTCTATATGAATAGTCATTTATATAGAGAGATAAATATCTCTATCTCTATGGAAATAATGTTCAATGTTGACTCAAATAGCTTACTAAGATCATACTTCTTTCCTTGGACACCTGGCTGGGGATATTTTCAGAATTTAAAAACTATATTTTCTCCCCATTTGCCTTCTTTTCTGTGTACCTATTTCTTCTAAGTTAAACCCCTTGACGGCTTCTCAATGATTTTTCACAGAGCAGTGTCATTTTTCCTTGAACCATCTCTTCGGAAGCCATCTCACAGCCCTGCTTGTATCTGCCACGTGGTTACCATCCTAAGACTTTCCTTCACTGTAATCCTTCACTGATGACCATGTCGGGTCACAAGTGCTCCCCTCAATGGGTTTCCCAGTTCCTGAGCCCCGTGTTTTATTTTTCCTTGGTTTACTTCTTTATTTTGATGGAGCACATCTCGCAAAACTTTGCTGAGAAAAGGTACTCTATATAGTAATAGTAATTTTTTAAGACTATGAGTCTGAAATTGCTATTATTCTGCCTTTTTGACTGATGGTTTGCATTTAGAATTCTAAAAATGCAAAAATTATCTTTTCTCTAGCTTTTTTTTTGTTTTTGTTTTTGTTTTTGTTTTTTTTTGAGACAGGGTCTTGCTCTGTCACCCAGGCTGGAGTGTAGTGGTGTGATCACAGCTCACTGCAGCTTCAACCACCTGGTCTCAAGCCATCTTCCCAACCTCAGCAACCTGAGTAGCTGGGACTACAGGTGCACACCATCACACTCCGATAATTTCTGTATTTTTTTTTTCTTCTTCTTTGAGATGGAGTTTCGCTCTTGTTGCCCAGGCTGGAGTGCAATGGCATGATCTTGGCTCACCACAACCTCCGCCTCCTGGGTTCAAGAGATTCTCCTGCTTCAGCCTCCTGAGTAGCTGGGATCATAGGTGCGCACCACCACACCCGGCTAATTTTGTATTTTTTAGTAGAGATGGGGTTTCTCCAAGTTGGTCAGGCTGGTCTCGAACTCCAGACCTCAGGTGATCTGCCCACCTCAATCTCCCAAAGTGCCAGGATTACAGGCATGAACCACCGTGCCCGACCAGTATTTTTTTTCTTTCTTTTTTTTTTGGGGGGGTGGGGGAGGGTAGAGATGGGGTTTTGCCATGTCACCCAGGCTGGTCTCAAACTCTTGCATTCAAGCAATCCACCTACCTCAGCTTCCCAAATTCCTGGGACTAAAGGCATGAGCCACCATGCTCCACCTTTCCTCCACATTTTTAAGAAACACACATCTCCTAACCAATCTTCATTGTCCTCTCTTTAGCTTAGGGTTACTATTAAGAAAGCCAATAACATTTTTACTCTTTACATATAACTAATGAAACTGTTAAAGTTAGTCCAAATGTTACAAGAAACCATACAGAGAAAATGAACATCATATAAGTACTATGATCATGAAACAGAGATGTATTTGGAAATTAATGACAAAAGCAATTATATTAGCAGCTATGATAATTTCAAATATGCTACTTACACAATGTTAAAGTTTTGGTGGTATTGGTATTTCTGGACACTGCATTTCATAAACAAATTCCTATCCTAAAAAGTCACTGCAGAGTTCTTGGGCAATATGGGCATAATTGTTTGGGTCAGTTGTTGTAGGGAATAAATGAAAACCACAGAGGAAAGTGCATGGTATGTACTAAGTAAATATATTTAGTCATGTTATAAATTCAATAATACCATTCATCATGGTGCTGATACAAACAATATATGCAAACCTTATTTAAGTGATGGACTCATTAATAATATAGACCCTTTCCATTAGACAGGAAACCACCAACTGAACACGTTTAGAAACAGTATAGAAATGCAATGTCCAAAAATTCTTAGGGAAAAAAAAAAAGGATATCCTTAAAACACCATAAAAGAAGAACACAAAAAACTAAGGGAAATAGGGCAGTACAAAGGTGCAGGCAGCAGAAAGGTAAGGACTTACCAGAGCAGAATGAATTAGCAGCCCAACAGGTACACAAGACAACACATGAAGGTGCTCATAATGTTTAAAAAATACAGTCACACTACTTCACCTGTAGATCACCACTGGATTATATCAGAAGTGCAATAAACACAGATGTGATGAAAATTTTACCTTGGCCTATAACTCAAATCAAAAAGTCAAAAAACAAAGTTTCTGTAAAAGGTTTCCCTCATTACTAATGTCCAAAATAAACCAATGAGTTCTCTAAGACCAAGAACCATGGGGAGAGAGTTCATTGTAAAAGATAAATTTATAACATAAACACTAACTTGAATTTGGCATATGAAGGCTATTAAAATTTTCTACTTCACTTAACACTAAATAAGTAACAATTACTATATGTCGATATTGGGCTAAGCACACAAAAACACACAAAGATAAGACAAAGTGTCTGCCCTCAAGGCACTCTTGTCTAGAAAAGCATATAATAACCAATTAAAATATTATCATAAATTGCACTCCTGTGGATTTTCTCCAATAGACATAATAAGCACCTTGAGGGCAGAGATTTGTCAGCCCTTACAGCCTCAGCACCTAGTTATTGACATACTGACTCCAGAAACATAAAGAGAACGTTATCTGTAGATTCATTCATTCAGTAAATATTTCCTGAGCTCCTTCTATGTATCAGCCATTGTTCCAAGCACTTGGGATAAATCACTAAACAAAGCAGAAAAAAAATGTCCCTACCCTTTGAGCTTCCACAGCAAATCAAAGGTGTACACCAGTTAAAAAAAATAAAGGCATAGAAGGTCAAACCTGCAAAATTTTAAGGGATTCTCAGATACATTCCTTAATATGATGTATGGACTCTATGTTAAGCACTGTTTATTTCTCTATAAATCCTGGAAAAGAATAGTGATTAAACTATTGTTTAATTTATGTAACTCTTTCCTGAGATAATTTAACAATGACTACCTCTTACTTCTAAGTTTAGACAACCTAAATTGAACCCATTTCTGAAAAATAAAGTTGCAAAGAACATAACATAATCTTAAACTTTACATTGCTTAAACTTGCTTGGGCACCTCCCACCGAGTAAAGATGCAACTACTAAACATAAAGATATGGTCACAATCAAGATAAGCACTACAGACACAGACCAGAGACTTACGTCATAAGATTAATGAATAGAGAGAAATACAGTACATTAGAACGTAGAACAGTCAGGCACAGAGGCTTACTCCTGTAATCGCAGCACTTTGGGAGGTTGGGGTGGGAGGATCACTTGAGCCCAGGAGTTCGAAACCAGCCTGGGCAATATGGTGAAACTCCATTTCTACAACCAATTTAAAATTAACTGGGCTTGGTGGCCTTTGACTATAGTCCCAGCTATTCAAGAGCCTCGACTGGGGGTCGAGGCTGTGGTAAGCCACGATTGCACCACTGCGGTCCAGCCTGGACAAAAGAGTGAGACTCCATCTCAAAGGAAAAAACAAAAAGTAGAAAAGCCTAAAGTCATGGGCAGACTTATGGCTATATTTACCATGAATAAAAGCGTGGTTATTTGATATCTCTAATCCCTTTTTCTCAAGTAGCATGTTTCATAAACCGCAAAATCAAGTGTCAAAAAAAATAAACGGTATAAAAAAAAGTAGACAAGTGACAATAAATGTTAATTATTGACAAACATTGAATTAACAAGTCCACTGTTGGGCAAAATAAACCTCTTGTGAAGATACTATTTTCCAATGAAGTGCCTAATATTGGTTATGGAAAATTATATAAGCTGAACTATCTAAACTATCTTTATTCTCAAACCCAAATGTCTATGAAAGTTCCAATCCCCAGCTGAAATCTTTACTTCATATAGATTATTTGGCAGCTGAACAAGTATTAGCCAACATGCAAGTGACAGCTTATTGAAAAGACGCATATTCATGTTTGCAATACAACTTAAAAAGACATTGTAAGTCAATGTGCACAGTAGAGGAAGTCAGGAAATAAAAAACATAAGAGGAAAATGTTTAGAAGCAAACCAAGCTAAGAAAAGCCAAAGTAGAAAGATGAAAAAATAATGCTCTAACTGCTGAAATCTTAGAGAACTCAGAGTCCTTTGTATCTCTTACCACTTCCAACCCTAAATTGGTTATTTATGTCCATGTTATCGACTAGACACATACTACTCAAGAGAGTACACGTCAGACCAATCTCTCTAACCTCCCTAACAAGCGTTGTTAGGAGACAAAAATAACTTAATATTTTTGAGAAAACAATTAACACTATATATTTATTTCAATATTAAAATAGAAAGTGAGCTTCATGATGGTATTCTAAAGTATTTTACTATGTAGCTCTCTCTCAGCAGGAACCGCTGGCCTTCATTTACTTTAGAAGAAAAGTATATATGCTTTCCAAATGAAAATTCCTAAGTCTATTGCCTTAAATAAATGCTTTTTTAAAAAAAGACCCAATTTTCAAAGCCGCCTTCACTGCTCTCAAAACTCAATGCTTTTCTGAGAGAAGCAATATTAAAGTATTTGAACTTTAAAATCTTCAGACTTGACCAGGTGAGCAAATCTAACACCATCATGGTGGTGAATTACATAATGCATCATGACAATGTCACAAATTACATGAGAATGTTTCCATCTATTATGATTACAGAGAAGGAAAAATGTAATTCAAGAAGAATCACCAACTGCTAAGAATCATAATGAAGATGATGAGGAGGATAACAAATAATATCTCTAACAGAAGTAAATATTGAATCGTCCCGCCATTGATTCATTGAGTATATCCTGGAAAATACTGTCAATGAATTTGGAAAAATAAAACATATACTATTGCAGAAAAAGCACGGGATCTAGAGTTAAAAAGCGCTGGTTGTGTCCTAATTATACTACCATTACTAAGAATACATTAAACAAGTCCCTTGCCAATATGAGCCTGTTTCCATTTCTACCAGTAATAACACTCTAAAAATATCACAACTCCATATATACAAATAATATTTACTTTATAAAATAATAGATATTTGGAACATTTTTAAATAAAGGGAAAGGAACTTCCACTTCTGGCCAAGATGGAGTAACAAGAAACAGATTTGCAGTCAGGCCCAAAACAACCAAAAAAAAACAAACAAAAAGACAAAATGTATAAACAATGGTTTTCAAGCCACTGGGCATCATGCAATGAAGGACTGAGAGATGGGAGACAAGCAACGTGAGCCCTGTGATCCTATGATTACCCCCAGCTTATTGCCTTAAGAGAGTTCCTAGGTGAAGCTACATGGAGAACAAAGTAAGCAGCCCAGCAGTTTCCCTGAGTTCAGAAGACAAAGCTGAGAGTCTCAGGAAACCAGGGCAGCTAGAATTCAATGGACAGAGAGAAGGGAGCTGCGACGATCAAAGTTCTTCAGAGGATCTCCCTCAAGTATACAGCAGAATACCAATCAGTACATGTCTGTAAAGAAACTACTCGAGCTGGGGGGAAAACATCTAAAGGACCAGAAACAGTGCCTGCTCCCAACAGCCTAAATGGAAAACCTCATAATTCACAGGGCATTGGATATTCTGGAAGGTTTGGCCTTGGTAATAGGGAGTAATTCATCTTAGAGCACTGCTCCAAATCCACCTAACAAGTCATAAAAGCAAGACCAGGAAAAAAAAGAAACTGTTTCCACATGACATAACTGCATCCCACAACAAAGCTCAAGATTTTTAAGAACACAAAAGTGTCCAGCACCCAAACAGGCAAAATTCAAACATCTCCCATCTATTCTAAGATTATCAAACACGCAAAGAGGCAGGAAAGCACAGTCCACAAGGAGGAGAATAATTAATTTAAACCAACCCAGAACTGACAGAGCTATCAAAATTATCAGTGAAGGGTGTTAAAACATTTATTATAACTGCAATCCATGTATTCAAAGCAGTTAGGTAGAGACAAGGAAAAGAAATTTTAAGACCCAAATAAAAATTCTGGGGATACATATAACAATGTCTGAGATTAAAAGTGAATTGGATGACAGCTGGGCATGGTCACTCATGCCTGCAATCCCAGCACTTTGTGGGGGCCAAACAGGGAAAATTGCTGCAGCCTGGGGGTTCAAGACCAACCTAGGCAACATAGCGAGACACTGTCTCTATAAAAAAAAATAAAAATAAATTTTTAAAGTGCACTGGATGGGACCAATGGCATATTACACATTGCTGAGAAAAGACTAATAAACTTGAAGACGTTGCAATAGAAACTATCTCAATCAAAACACAGAGAGGAAAAATAATCCCGAAATAAAAGAGCATCGTGATAGGTGAAACAACTTCAATCAGCCTAACGTACATGTAATTTCAGTCCCTTAGAGAGAGGAGGGAGGAAAGGGCAGAATGAATATTTGAAGAAATAATTATTGAAAATTTTTCAAAATTAATAAACTCAATGAACCCCAACCACAAGAAACATGAAGAACACTACACTGAAGAACCACACAATCAAACTGCTCAAAACCAGTGATAAACAGAAAATCTTAAAAGCAACAAGATTAATAAAGTAATGTTACACTCAGAGGAACAAAGATAAGAATGCTATCAGATCTTGTTAGAACTAATGCAAACAAGAAGACAACAGAATATCATCTTCAAAGCATTAAAAGATATAAAAAGTCAACCTGGAATTCTATACCAGAAAAAAAAAAAAGCTTTCAAAAACAAAGACAAACAAAGATGTTTTCAAATGTACAAAAACTTGAAGAGCAGATCCTCACTAAAAGAAAGATTAGCATGCAGGGCTTAAAACCTAGATGACAGCTTGATAGGTACAGCAAAACAACATGGCACATGTGTATCCATGTAGCAAACCTGCACGTTCAGCACATGGATCCCAGAACTTAAAGTTAAATAAATAAATAAATAACTAGATAGATAGATACATACATACATACATACATAAAAAGAAAGCTTAAAGTAAATCCTTTTGTTAGAAGAATTTTACCGGATAGAAATCTTGATCTACACAAAGGAATGTAGAATACCAAAAAAGGTAACTACGTGGGTAAATACGTATTTTTTCTTATTTCAGTCTCTTTAAAATATAATTACTGTTAAACACAAATCACAAGAATAATTTGTGAGGTTTATAACATATATAAAAGTAAAATGCAGGACAACAGTAGCATAAAGACCAGGAGATGAGAAATGCTAATATAATATTATAAGGTTTAACATTTATATTAAATGTTAAATAGTATAATACCACTTGAACGTACACTGTGATAACTGAAAGACATAGACTACAGACTCTGAAAAAACTACTAAAATAATAAAATTAAAAATTAGCTTATAAAGCCATAAAGGAGATAAAATGGAATCATAAAAAAAATCTTTTTAGTCTAAAAGACAGCAGAAAAAGAAAAAGAACAAAAAATAAATGCAACGAAGAGAAAAATAAGGTAGTAGGATAACAGACTGAAACCTACCCATATCAACAATCACATTAAATGTAAACGGCTTATGCATCTCAAGTAAAAAGCAGGTTAGATTGGATTAAAAAATAAGACCCACTATATGCTGCCCACAAGAAACACATCTTAAATATAAAGAGCCAAATAGGTAAAAAGTAAAAGGATGAGAAAAGATTATACTATGATAACAGTAGCCAAAAATGCTGAAACTACTGTATTATTATAAACAAAGCAAATTTCAAAGCAAAGGACATTACCAAGGATAAGGAAGGTCATTTCATAATGACAAGGGTCAGATAATCAAGAAGAAATAAAAATTCCAAAGGTTTATGCACCTAATAAGAGAGCTTCAAAATACATGAAGCAAAAACTGGGATAGAAATGCAAGAAGGAATAAACAAACCCATAATTATAGCTGCAGATTCAATACTCTTATTTAATTGGTAAAGGCAAGCAGGCAGAAAAATCAGCAAGTATATGCTAAACTTGAACACGAGCAACTTGACCTGACAGTTATAAAATATTCCACCCAAAAACAGCAGAATACACATTCTTCTGAAGTACACACAGTATATTTACCAAGACAGACCATATTTGGGGCCATAAAGCAAGTCTCAATAAATTCAAAAGGATTCATATTGTATAACATGGAGACTATAGTTAGTAACAATGTATTATATACTTAAAAATTGCTGACGGAGTAATTTTAAATGTTCTCAACACACATAAAATGATACATATATGAGGTCACAGATATGTTAATTAGCTTGATTTAGCCATTCCACAATGTACACATGTATCAAAACATCGTGTTGTACACTATAAATGTATGCAATTTTATTGGCCCATATATAAACACAATCAATTGAAACAAATGCCAAAGGATTCAAACCACACAAAACATAGTATCTGACCATAAAATGAAAACCAGTAACAGACAGATCCTAGGAAAATCCACAAGTGTTTGGAAATTACATTAACTGATTACTAAATTATCCATGGGTAAAAGAAAAAAATCAAAAGGAAAATTAAAAGTACAATATGGCAAAGTGTGTGTAATGCCACTAAAATAATACTTAGGGGAAAATTTGTAGCATTGAATGCCTATATTAGAAAAGGAGAAAGGTTTTAAATCAATGATCTCAGCTTTTACCTTAAGAAATTAAAAATATAAGAGCACATTTAAAATAGAAAAAATAAATAATAATCAAATCAAAAATCAGTGAAATAGAAAAATAATAGATATCAATGAATAGAAGGCTGGTTCTTTGAAAAGATCCATAAAATTGCTAAACTACAAGACAGACTGATCAAGAAAAAGGGAAAAACATAAATTATGAATAACAGAAATGAGTGAATATAATTTCAAATCCTACAAATATGATAGTAAAAGCAAAATAAAAGATTACACACAACTTTTTGCTGATAAATTTGACACAATTATCAAAGTTCACCCAAGTAGACATTTTTGAAAACAAGCAGAATAGCTCTATATCTATAATACTTTTAAATCCGTAGTTAAAAACCTTCCCATAAAGAAAACCCCTGGGCTTTCACTAGTGAATTAGATCAACCAAATATGGAAGAATTATCAACCTACACTCACCCGTCCAGAAAATACAGGGAAAGGGGCTACTTCCTAATTCATTCTGTGAGGCCAGCATTATCCTATCAGCAAAACTGGACAAAGGCATTAATAGAAATGAAAACTAAAGACCAAACTTCCTCATGAACTTACACATGAACACCCTTAACAAAATTTTAGCAAATTGTACCTAACAAACTATAAAATTGGTAATTCAAAATGTGGTCTATATTGCAAGGTTGTTTCAAAACTTAAAAGTCAATATACTTTGTCTTATTAAGAAAATAAAAGACAAAAATCAAATAACCATTTCAATAGATGCAGAAAAAACATCTGAATAATATCTAACATCTATTCATAATTTTTAAAATCTCGACAAACTAAGAATAGAATGGAACTTTTTCAACCTGATAAAGAACATCAAAGAAGGTCGGGCGTGGTGGCTCACACATGTAACCCCAGCACTGTGGGAGGATCACGAAGTCAGGAGCTCAAGACCATCCTGGCTAACACGGTGAAACCCTGTCTCTACTAAAAATACAAAAAATTAGCCGGGCGTGGTGCGGGCGCCTATAGTCCCAGCTACTCAGGAGGCTGAGGCAGGAGAATAGCATGAACCCAGGAGGCGGAGCTTGCAGTGAGCTGAGATCGCGCCGCTGAACTCCAGCCTGGGCGACAGAGCTAGACTCCATTTCAAAAAAAAAAAAAAAATTATTCTTAGGCAACCCAAGGTTAAAAAAAAATTCTTACTAAGGTAAGAAAAATTGGACAAAAGATATAAATAGGCATTTCGCCAAAATGGACATATGGATGGCAAACAAAAAACAAAACAAAACGAAAAAAACAGCACACTGAATCCAAAAAATGGAGGAGGATGTAAATAGCAGAATTTAAGGAAGTGGGGAAAAATATGCACTAGAAAGGATAAAGTCAAATTGAGGTCATTAAAATGACTAATAAGATTGATAAACCCCTGGTAAGACTGATGAAGCAAAAAGAGAGAAGACATAAATTATTAAAATCAGGAATAAAAACAAGGACATATTACAGATGCCAGAGAGATTAAAAGACAATATTATAATCTCAAATGTCAATATATTTGAAAATTTAGAATCAGAGAAACTCCTAAATATGTACTACTTAACAAAACTGACACCAAAGAAACAAAATCTGAAAAGTCAAACAATGAGATAAGTCGAACCCAAAATTAAAAACTGCCTACAAAGAAAACTCTAGATCTAAATCCAGCAAATTTAAATCTAGAGTTTGAATTTATGAAAGAAATGTTGCCAATCTTATACAAACTCTTCATGAAAATAGAAAAAAAAAGAAAACATTCCACAACTCAGTTTTTGTAACCTGAATAATCTGAAAGCTTCTAAGGACATCAGAAAAAAAAAGTTTTCCTAAATAAAAAATTAAATACAATAATTTATAAGAAAATAATACATCACAACAAAATTGGTTTTATTCTAGGATGCAAGATTGGGTTTATGTTCTAAATTTGCCACATTAATAGAAGAAAATTAAAAGTTATACAATCATCTCAATCAATATAGAAAAGGTATGATAAAATCCAAATACACTGATGATAAACATTAGCAAAGAAGGAATAAAAGGTAGCTAGTTTCTTAACATCTACAAAAGCATATAGGATCCTATCTTAAACAGGACATGACATCTACAAATATCATAATTATGAAAGGTTTAAAAGTTTTCCCTTTGAAACTGGGAAAAGCTTATCTCATATGATTACCCTGACATTCAAAGGAATCCCCAGATAAATTATTTTAATTAATAGGTGAATTCAGCAAGATTGCTTGATACAATATTAGTATACAAAAATCAACTGCATTTCTATAGTGGGGCACAGAAATGAAAAATAGTTAAACATTACCAGTTAAGAAAATTTTTTAAATCCAATATCCAAATCCAATATTTAGATATATGTTATATATCTAAAATATATATAAAACCTCTACACATAAAACCATATGAGTTATGATAAAGAACACCTAAATAAATGCAGAGACATATCAAGTTGATGTATAATGAGTGAATCCCATAAAGATATTATCTCCAAACTTATCTAAATTCAATATAACTGCAATTAAAATCACAGGTTTTTGAGGCAATTGAGAAACTGATTCTAAAATTTATATTGAAATTCAAAGGGACAAAAGAAGCCAAGACACACTTTAAAAAAAATAAGGTGGTAAGATTTCATCTACTGAATATCAAGTCTCATTACAGAGCAACAGTAATTAAGACACAAGGCTAGACAAACCAATCAATGGAATCAAACAGCCCAGAAACATACTATCATCTATAAAGAAATTTTATTGGCCAGATGTAATGGCTGATGCCTGTAATTCCAGCACTTTGGGAGGCCAAAGTGGGTGAACTGCCTGAGCTCAGGAGTTCAAGACCAGCCTGGGCAGAATGGCAAAACCCCATCTCTACTAAAAATAGAAAAAATTAGTCAGGATGGTGGTGTGTACCTATAGTCCCACTTGCTCGGGAGGCAGAGGTGGGAGGATTGCTTGAGCCTGGCAGGTGGAGGCTGCAGTGAGCTGTGATTGTGCCACTGCACCCCAGCCTGGGTCTCCTAATAGAAAAATATGTAAGAGTTGAACATTTACTTCACAAAAGAAGATATAGAAATGAGTATTCAACATATAAAATGTGTTTAAATTAAACAGTAGTAAAGGAATGCAAATTAAACATATGAGACACTATTATACACACATCAAAATGGCTAAAGTGAAAAAGAAGGAAAATATTAGGTGTTGGCTAGGGTATCTCATCAGTTGTATATAAGAGTTCTCATTGCTCCATATCCTAGTCAACACTTAATATTTTCTCTTTTTCACTTTAGCCATTGTGATGAATGTATATCAGTCTCACACTTAGGAAAACACTTTAACATTACCTACTAAAGCTGAAGATATTCAGAAATTTCCACTTTTAGTTATATACAAAACAGAAATGCTTATAATATACACTGAGTTTAAAATACAAGGATGCTCATAGCAGAATCATTTATAAACACCAAATGCTGGACACAATCCAAATGTCTAATGACCAAAAAAAGAGAATAAACTGTGATCTATTCATTCAACAGAATACTACACAGCAATGAAAATGAACAAACTATGGTCAAATGCAACAACACTGATAAATGTCACAAAACACAAGCACAAAATATATACTGTTTAATTGACTAAATTTATATAAAACTTAAAAGATAGGCAAAATTAAACAATAGAGTTTAGAAATTTAAACTTAGGTGGTACAACTGTAAAATAAAGAAAAGAAGTGGCTTCACAAAAGTCAAGATAGTGATTACCTCTAGGAGAGGAAGGTATGATGATTGGGAAGGAACAAGCAGGATGCTTCTGAAGTGCTGGCAATACTCTAATCCTTGCCAAGGACATAGTTACAAGGGTGTTCTGCTTCTAAAAATCACTGTACGTTTCTGTTTTGTGCATGTTTCTGTGTGTATATTATATTTCACACATGCAAGCATAAAAAAGTTATCTAACCAAAACTATTATAAAACTTTTATATAGCTTAATATACACTATTACATAATGATCTTATAACTTTAATTAGAGGTCAGAGAAATGAGAAGGGTGACCGTGTGGGTTTGGAAATGATGGATAGAAATGGCATAGAAAGTGTGGGAGTTTATCTTCCACCATGAAAACCATCTGACAGTGCCTAACGCTGAAAATCAAGCACACCATTTAAGGATGTTAAAGCAAGTCTCAAATAATCAGCTAAGAGAGATAAAAGTACTTGTCTTGTGGAAGAAGAAAACTACAGATATAAAGTTGGGGGTCTACTGTTTAACAAACCTTGTAAAACTACTGTTTGACTCTTTCAAACTTAAAAAAAGTAGGGAGAAAAATGCCAGTATGCCACAATTTATAAGCAGAACCTGCATCAACCCATCTGTTGCTTACTTCTTTACTTTTCTCTATCACATTCTGTGAAGAGTCAGTATTAACCCTTTGTCTAAAGGAAAGTTCTCTAAGTAGACATAACTCCCCAACTCTCTTGATTAGCTCATTTGTCAGTCTTAATAGGAATATAAAAGATATATGCAGATACATCTAAGTATATTAATTAATTATACTCAGGAATATGTAGAAATTATTAGTAGAGGAAGAGAAACTCAACCTTTCTTCTCTTCCATCTCCTAATGAAAAACAAAGCTATAGGTGAAAGTTAAGGTATATAATGACTCAAATAAAAAGAAAAGATAAAAAGAATAGCTTAACAAGGATTTCCACTTATGAATCACAACACATGAACTATGGGAAAATGGCAGGAGATTAGTTGTAGTATGGAACTATGAACTTAAGCATTTCTAAATGTAGTTTAAAATAGGTATAACTTTTAAACTCAAGAAACACACAATTAAAACACTACTGTTGTCAAGTTAAGGTGCCCCTAATGCATAAAAATTAGGCCAAAGACAGTATAATAAAATTATCTGAAATATGTTCATTTATCACTTTCTAAATAAATCTGATTTATCCTTAACTGACATCTTAACTATCCATATTTACATCTGGAATATAACAACTTTTCTCTCTTTTAACAATCCAAGACAAACAAATATTATGATTATACATTAGCTATGCCTCCTCAGTTTCTAGAGCTGAAATGTCATGTCAATTACTTAATAAGATTTAATTTTACCTTGTTTAATCTGTCCTTGCACAATATTACTGGAAGTTGGAGGGGAACCCCTTGCCTTAGAAAGGTCTGGGGTGCTTGGTCTAGGTGGCCTTAAAAAAGAAGAAAAAAATACAAGATATATTTTGACACTGTCATATTTCCAGAACTATTTAAAATAAAAAATTTTCTACTTCTAAACGAATCACAAAAGAAACATATATAGAACATTTTCAATTTACCATTCCAGAAAGATTTTTTTTGGTTTGGACCTATTAACGTTTTCCATTTCAAATGAGTAAATGATTAGCAAGTAAAAATCTGACATGTACAATTTGTGCTTTATATTAGTTTAAGAAATATTTTCTAACATCATACTTAACCCTTTGTTCTTCAATATTCAGATGCTGAGATTTCAGTCTATTCCACAGCATTAATCCAGGTGAATTCATAGAAAGATAGATTAAAAACATTCAACCCAAAAACCTGAAAACAGTCTTCAGGCATTAAGAAATCTTGGACTATAGAGGCAGACTGTCTCAGTTGTGAATTCTGACACTACCACTTACTAGCTATGTTACCTTGGGCATGTTACATCATCTCTGTGTGTCTCAGTTTTGTTCTCTGTAATAAAAGGGATAATAAAAGTACATACCTCATAGGGTTAAGGGAACTAACAAATTAGTTTTTGTAAAGTACTTACAACAGAGACTGACACAAAGTAAGTGCTATATAAGTATTTGTTAGAATTGTTTTTAATTCTTCACATGGTAAATGCTCAATAGAGTATAATAAAAAGTTGTCTCCATAAAAAGACAAATTGAGGCTAAGTATTCTGGAAATATTAAAATAGTATTCTCCTGCATTTTAAAGTTTTTTCTTTCTCTATTGAAAAATTCTGACTATACTTCTCAGAAAATTCTGAAGCCAAATCTCTGAACACGTCAATCATTACATATAAGTTACAATGAGAAGAAGCATTTAATGAAATATACATTTTTTTTTTTTTTGAGACAGAGTCTTACTCTGTTGCTTAGGCTGGAGTACAGTGGCACAATCGTGGCTCACTGCAGCCACGAACTTCCAGGCTCAAGCGACCCTCCCACCTCAGCCCCCCAAGTAGGTGGGACTACATGCATGTAACCACCATGCCCAGCTAATTACTTTTATTTTTGCAGAGGCAGGGTCTATGCTGCTCAGGCTGGTCTCAAACTCCTGGCTTCAAGTGATCCTCCTGCCTCAGCCTCCCAAAGTGCTGGGATTACAAGTGTCAGCTACCATGCCCAGCCTCAAATATATATTTTGAATTGAATATTAGGGCAAACTTCAAGTACATATACTATTTTATAATTATATTTACAAGAGCTAGTCTATATGACCAACTCCCTCATTCCAAATTTTTAAAAAATATCTAAGTATGCCAATGTATACATAAAATTGTTTAATTTTATTATGTTTTAATCGGGCATTTTGAAACTGGTGTTTTAAAATGTAAAAGGGAAACAACGGAGATGACACTAAAATAATAAAATTGTGTAGAGCCAAAAAAGAGTAATCAACAATGAAAAAATAAAACAGGTTTCTTTTTTTGAAACTTAAGAATAAAATCAAACTATCATGGTCACACCTGGTAGGACCCTTCTTCATATGATCACCAATAAAAGTTGCATTGGTCATACTCATTAAAGTATTTGCCAAAGAAATGATAGACAGGAGATGCTGTGTGGTGACGGCACGGGACACTCCGTAAGTTCCCTTTCCTACTCCCTCAGACGCTGGCAGCTTCCTTCCTACTTCTGTTTTCCCGTGTGACAGTTTACAAGCAGGCTGATTATAACCCGGCAGCATCAGTGACATATGGCCTCCTCTTGACAAGAGGCCAAACGATACTGTGCAGTGGGGTTTCAGCATTCCAAGGCGATCCAGGCAAACTTCATCCAGTACTTCATTCAAACCCCAGGCGTGAAGGCAGGACATAAACAGCTTTGCAGTGTCCATAGTTAAATTATATTCTAATAGGGTCAATGGCTTTGATTTGCTGGACCGATATTCAGGATCACTTTCTTCCCTTCTCTGCCTCATTATCTCCTCATCCTCCTCTTCATCATCAAGGAGGTGTTCCTTGATGTTCTCTTTGATCGTTTCTTTCACTTGTTGGAAGAGAACTGCTGCTCGTTTTCCAGTTAAAAAAGAGCCCCCTTTGTCTGAACTGCCAGATGCTTTTTGCAAATTCTCTGGGGAAATAAGAGCAGTATTCGGCCTAGAGGCTTCTTCAGTCAGGAGTTGAATAATCAACGCTTCCACATCAAAGAATAGCACATGTATGTCCGGGTCTGTTAGGTTTGTCTTTATTGCTTGAACCATCAGGGAGTTATGAGAATATTTAGGTAAATTTCCCTGTAATAAATATTTTTAAAAGATAGTTATAATTAAAAGTGCTTAATTTCATACATTCATTAATAAACAATAAATAATCAGATGAATTAACATGCTTATTAAGCTGTCCTTCTAGGAACCTATATCATGAAAAGTAACATACTAACTTTGCCAATCAGCAGCATGTAAAAGATATCAGCTTACACAATCAGAAGAACTTTATGCTGAAACAATCACAAAATTGCCAATTAGTTTAACAACCAAGAAAATAATAGTTTATTATTGAAGCAGGGAGTCTCTTTACTCACAGTAATGATTAAAATGTGTTTCAATAATTTATGAGCAAATCCTGTCTCTGAAAATAAACTACTGTTCCACCTGATGGAATAATCTGTTTATCATGGCTCCTGATCCTTTAAGTTGCTACAACCATCATATCCCTCCTTTTTCCATTTTACCTTCAATCTCTCCCTATTCAAAGATTCCATTTCCTGAATAAAGAACATATTACAGTCTACTTAGATCCTTTAAAAAATGCTATCTTTTGACCATGCTCCCTTTTCTATTTCTCTCCTCTTCTAGCCAAATTTCTGTCCCTTTTAGCAAAATTTACTGAAAGTAGTAGACTAATCCAATGAAAATTCTTCAGTCCCTCTCTTCCTTAATGTCTTTGCAGTATATGACATTGTTATTTTTTCCCGAGATAGAAAGAAAAATAAAGAGACAAAGAAAGAACTAAAAGAAATAAGAAGAAGCCACCTCTCCAGCATCCTGGAGAGTAATCAAGATTTATCTGGAGAGTACCTCCTGCTAAGTCTTCTACCTCTGTCAATCTCTCCCTCTCAGGCAGCTGCCCTGACAACTCACTCTTCCCCCGACATGGGAACCATCACCTATATGCAGATGGCTCTCTAATTTCCATCATCAGCCAGACCAGTCTCCTAAAGGAGTTTCAATCCTGTATCTCCAATGGCTTGTATTGGGATATCCCACAGTACCTACCTCACGTTTTTACGTTCTCATCTCCACCCCTCACTAAACCTCCTGGGCCTCCTGATTCATCAGCTAGAAATATTCTGTTTTCTTCCTATCCCGCTGTCACGACAGAAATTCAGACCACCTATCTTTGCTCCTCAAGACAGGTTTCACTGTCCCTGGTCTCTTACTCCAACACATGTGACCTCCATAGAACCACAGACTTCCTTCTGAGGCAAAAAATCTAATCATGTCACTCTACCAAAAAATTTCCATTATCATGAATTATTAAGAAAAATAGACAATACAAAATTCTTAAAAACTAAATCAAAATATAGGTGAATATCTATCTGATCTTGAGATGAGAATGGGCTTTCTAAACATACTTAAAAGTTCACTATGATAAAAAACATGTTAAATGACAACTAAAAAATAGGAATAAAATGTTCCAGAAATAGGACTAATGAAGAGTTGTAATAGACACAAACATTTCTTAAAAGCAATAAGAATACTATTGCCAAAAGAAAAAAAAAAGAAAAAAACTATGAAGAGCAAAGACAGTAAAAGAAACATAAAGGGTGAATATAGGGAAAACCTGCTCAAATTGGTTGTCAAGGAAATAACAGTTAAAATAACTATAAGATAAGTGTTTTATCTTATTAACTTATTAGCAAACAGTAAACGCTAAAAACAGTATAAAGTCAAACTCATACACTGCAGGCGTGAATTTGAATAGTTTTAAAAGAGTAATTTGGCAAAATACCTTATAAGCCTTTATGATTGATATTGTTTGATCCAATATATTTATTTCCAGGATCCTATCTTAAACAGTCAGAAATACAGACAAGAATTTATGTTCAAAGATGTTCAGTGAAACTGTATCCAATATTTTAAATTGGAAACCACCTAAATATCTAACAGTAAGGAAACTAGTAAATAATTTATGCATAGACATATAATAAATATTGCAGAATTTATAAATCATCTTTTCTGGGCACATCTAACCATGTAGAAAAATACCCATAGTCCAATTTTAAGTGAGATGAAACTATACACTCATCCACATGTACACGCACACACGTGCACACATACACACACACACCAGTTATGGTTCCAATTTCACATATTTAATGCTTAAGTACATATATATATATATATATATATATATATATATATACGTACACACACATTATATATGGCATGGCAAGAAAGACTGCTTATATATATTTGTGTGTGTATATATGTGTATATATATATACGTATATATATACGTATATACACATATACGTATATATATACGTATATACACATATACGTGTACATATACACACACATATATACACACATATATACGTATATATACACACATATATATGTATATACATACACACACACATATACACACACACACACACACACACACACAAAGCACAAAACATCCTCCAAGATATACTGCTGCTTACCCTTCCAATTTCACCTCTCACCACAATCCCTATAACTTCTGCCAAATCAAACCACTTGTACTTTCCTGGACCAAAGTGTGTGTGTATATATATACACACACACATACATATATATGTGACTGGAAAGAAATGTGTGAAAATATTAATAGTAATTACAATCTTGTGATGGAGTTATAGAACATTTTGTTTGTATTGCTATATATTTCTTAGATTATATATAATCATATACAATCTAATTTGTATTGCTATATATTTCTTAGATTGTATATAATCACATAATCAATATACATTTTAATAATTAGAAAATAAAGCTCTAGAATAAAATGTGAACTCCTTTAGCACAATCTTCAAGGTCCATTACAGTCTGACACCAAATACCTTCTGAGCTTTAACAAATAGGCCCTAGTACCAAAACTATGGCCCCTCACATATAAATACTTTTACTTATTCCCCTTCCCAAAATGCTCTTCCTTTACTCCACTCCAATCCCTTCTCTTCCATCAACACCCTATTATTCCACAAGTATATGTATATCAAATCATCACACTCTACACCTAGGATATACACAATTGACAATTTGTCAATTGTCCCCCAGTAAATTTGGTGGGGGGCGGTGGGAGAAAGAGACTAATTCTGCCAAGGAAGTTAGTCCACAGTGAATCCAACTCCCACAACATTTTATGTCTACTATGTATCACATATTTGTATGTCTTTGCCACATTTATATAATTTGTTGTTCTAGATATTTGCATTTTCCTATACTCTACAGGAATATTTCAAAATCAGGGACCAATCATGTCTTACTCATCTTGTAGAGTCTTAAGCCGATTACAGTACCTAGCAGAATGAACAAAGACTATTATGAAAATTGTATAAAATTGGCTGGTCCAAGTGTAGTGGTGTTTAGAACTAATTGGTCCAACCAGTTACAGATTTCTTTGTTCCCTCTCCACTCCCACTGCTTCACTTGACTAGCCTTAAAATTTTTTTAGGAAAATTATTTTAAATTGCCAATCAGCTCTTCTGACATAAAATTACCACAAATCCCCTTAACTGGTCTCTCTCTTCTGTCTTAATTTCCTCCCATCTGACCACGTTTCTTTCTAGCTTAAGAGACTTCAACATTCTGTTGAACCCAAAGATAAAATCCAGACTTACCTGCAAAGCACAAAACATCTTCCAAGATATACTGCTGCTTACCCTTCCAAGTTCATCTCTCACCACAATCCCTATAACTTCTGCCAAATCAAACCACTTGTACTTTCCAGGACCAAGTAGTTTCAGACATTTGTATTTCTGCATATGCTTATGCCAGAATCATGCTCCCCCCGGAATCTCTCTTCTGCCACTCAAGTCATACATACTTCTACTCATCCTGCAAGAAGTATTTCAAGTGGCTTCTCTTCTGAAAATTACTTACAAATTTTTCAAGCAGATCTATCACTACTTCCTGTGGGTAAACCTCTGCTCTAAATATTTCTATACTACAGTCAAGCATCCTAAAATACATAAATAATGTGATAAATTTACACTACACAATCATAAAGTTACAAATGCAGAAAAAAATCAAGACTTTCCGAATCTCATTCTCGTATTTAATTCATTCATTCCCCCAGTTGCCTAACACCTATTATGTCTTGTGTTTGCGCAGGGTATTGAGGGAACCAAGATGAGTCAGAAATGGTTTTTCTAGTCATGGAACTCAAAACAGATGATGATGCGTACATAAGTTATTATAATGTTGGATGAATGGTGCCATAAAGAGAGATGGCAAGGCACAAGAAGGGGACGCAATGGAGAAAGTACCAGCTCCATCTCGGGTGACCGGGAAACCCGCACGGAAGATGTAATGAGCAATGAAAGAGCACTCCTGGCAGAACGATGGCCAGATGTGAAACAGGACAAAGACAGAAGTATCACACGATGGATACTGCTGAAACAAGTGTCCAAGATGAAGAATGCAAGGCATGGCTTTATCCTGCAGGCTCGGGAGCCACTAAAGCAGTATTTTTCTCAGAATCACCAGGAGTGCTTGTTAAATATAGCTTCGTGGGCCCGATATCAGACCTGAACCAGTATCCTTAGGAACGCGTCAGAATCTAATGAGCACCCCAGACTACTTTATGCAGTAAAGTTTGAGAACTGTTGTCTAAAGGCTTTAATGAGGGGAGTAACATGATCAAACTTAATTGTATAAACATTTATCTACCAGCAATGTTGGCTAAAGGGAGCAAGATCACTAATGAATGTGAAATGGAAGGCAACTGAAACCATCCAGATGAGGGAAGATAAAAGTATGCAATAGCACTGAGCATGTAGAAAACAGGACAGATTGAAAAATGTGTACATTACCCTTTTATTTCTCGTAGCACTGTGCTTTATATTTTCTTTTTCAAATGCTGAATGAGTAATGTCAGACACTATGCTTACTGATTTTTACCTACCAACACTAGTTTGAGTGAATACTACATAAAATTACATATAATATCTTATCTAAAATAATATTGATACAAAAATTATTATTAATAATGATAGCTACCACAAACAAAGCTGTTGTTATGGCCTAGGGACCAGACTAGGTATTATGGCTGGTTATGTCACAGCAAAAGATAAAATATCGTCATATATCAATATTAGGTAGACAGACCCGACACTGGGTATGAAGGAATAGGTAATAACAACATTAGGTAAAAGAAGAGCCCACCACAGTGCTTTGGCAGATGCTGCCTCTCTGGGAAATATCTGCAAAATTCTTTTAGGATAAAGATAAAGACCATTACTACCAAAGAATATAAAATCAAACATGCTTGGTAAAGAAATTATTGAAGCAGCATGAGTGACTTCAAGAAAAAAGGAGGGAAGAGTGGTAGCCTCAAGATACCCCTTTAAGCTCTCTCACCTGGTGTCAACCCCACATGCCCGCTTTCGGCACCTGCAGATCTGTGAATGCTTCTGTCCCTTCCTGGGAGGTGTGCCAGCAGACAGCCCATGTGCATGGACACCTGAAAGGTCATCTAGTGTCTGGGACAACGATATCGGGATGCAATTTCGTGTGATTCCTCTTATTAGAGCTTCTTAGTGCACTGATTGTGTCATTGTAGCAAAAACTATAGCTAACAGCAATCCACAGAAAAAGAGTTTAAAGAAAGAAAAAAAAACAGGAACAAAAACAGATGAGAAGATAACAGGAGGAGACTAAAAAGGAGAGAAAATGAGTAACCTCCAAGTCCTACAGATAAACTATAATTTCTGATATCACCAAGTCCTGCATAACTTGTAATACCTGACAATAGATTTAACTAATCCAACAAAGTCTTGTTACAACAAAATATAGGTATGCAGAAACGTTGGGAGGATATTCTGGCTAAATGCATGGAGATGGCAGCATTAATCACCAACATGTCTGATATTGTAATATAGTACACTAAGCTTATCTATAGGGAAATTAAAACATCTATCAAACTCATAAGTCTCTTGGCTTAATCATAAGATATTCATGTCTAGAGCACACTAATTCATTCAAATGAGCTTATATTCTTAACAATTTCAAATACGGGCTATCGGATCCAGAAAATTCTCTAGCAGGAAGCTTAGTATGTTTCCGCTGCTACCTTTATTAAGAACATTTGAAATGTGTGCTCACAAACTCACCTTTACATTATCGTGGAAGAAGATTAAATTCAGTTTAACAAATATTTGTGGAGTGCCTTTTATGTGCAAGATGCTTGGGACAAAATAAAGCCTCTGTCCTTATGAAGAAAGCCAGCTAGGAAAGTTAAATTATAAGGTATATACAAATGAAAAGATCTCAAATTTGCTAGTAAGATTCAACGATAAATGCAAAATACATACATCTACACACACTTACTTAGAAGGTTAGTAAGACAGACATATTTGACATTTTCAATGTAAGAACCAAGTCAGTTGTAACTTTAAACACAGATCTAACCATTTCAGATTTTAAACAAGGAATCTGACTTAAAATATGACAGAAATAAAGCCACAGGAAAAAAATATTGGATTGCTTCCTCATTGCTGAAAGTGAACCTGTGACAATTATAGGTTAAGAGTAGCAGGTAAAATTGTCAAGTGAAAACCCAAGGAAAACAACAGAACTATGATTCATGAGATTAACCTGTATTCAAGCATGGATATTTTTTGGCACATAAACACACAGACACACACACGCACGCATACACACACACACACACACACACCCACCCATACACAGTAGCCTCCAGCAACAAAAAAGCAATAACTTAGAATCTGCAGAGGAAAACATGTTGATGAATCCTTGCTTATCATTATTATATATTTATAATGTTTATTATTAAATATTTTAATATATTCTAGGGTTAAATCATGTCTGATGAAATACCTGAAAGCTTTGTTTCCTAAAACCAATATTATAATGATATTTTCAGTGTATTTCATTTTATCCTGTGACAAAGAGAAACGTAAAACAATGGCAATAATTGTACTCTTCCACCATTCACTTCAATGATCCTGACTCAAAGCTTACTTATTTCAGAATCATTTTTTAATATTACAGTTTTCAAGAGGATTTTAAAACACCTTATAAAATAATTTACTATTTATCTTGAATGAGCACTGAGTCCAATCTATAGTGATATCAAATGGTTCCTATTGTTAATTAAAAAGAGTTTATTTATACCAGCAAGCGGTACAGACATAGGCTGATTTTCATGCTAAAGTATAAAGCAGAAGAGTTAATAACTTAAAAAAAAATCAGAATCTCCTTTGAAAGCAGAGATTAAGGATACTAAGAACAAGGCTAGGAAATATTACAAATCTCTCTCACACACACACACACACACACACACACACACACACACACTTCTATAGATATTAATACTTTGAGTCTTGAAATGGAAAACAAAAAACACTTGACAAATGTTAGTATGCTGTTTTACAAAATTATGTAGCCATATTACATTGCATTTTCTGAATAATTTTAAATTTCCTAAATGTGAAAAATGGTTTATTGCCTAATAATATTTTGGCAGGAAAAATAAATTAAATATTTTATAATTTTACTCTTGATTTAGTATATTTATTGAATAAAAGCTTTTAAAAGAACTTCTGAAATTCTGATGCATGTTAAATGTAAAAGGGTCACTGAATAAAAACAAATTGATGTCTTGATGTAATTTTTAAATAGCTAAGGGAAAAACCTCATCATCTACTAAAAAAATGCACAATATTAATGTTTCAATATTAAATATTTTAAGTACTAGAAAAAAGGAAGAAAGGAAGGAAGAAGGAGAAAGGCAGAGAGTGAAAAGGAAGGCATAAAAATTAGAAAATATCAAGAAACTGTGGAGACTGAAATGGATATTTGGTGCCCTCTGCTGTTGTTTTGCTGTTACTTAACATTAAGAGTTAGGATAATACAAGTGAGTTTCATCAGAGAATCCATTTATGTTGGAATTAGACAATATATACTATTATGCATCTTAAATATTTTATTTTAGACAGGATAAGACTTCATGGGTAGGTGTGAACGACAATACAGTCATGGACTTCATGTTATTTGACTTTTCATGTGTTTTCATTAACAAGTATGTTAATAAGCATAAACTAGAGATATTTGACTGAGGTTTTAAGGTTTCATATTATGTTATAATTTAATATGATATAAATAAAATAGAAATCACTTAATTACAGTAAGTTGTAACCATTAAGTATAAATGTTTAGGTCATGCCTTTGATAAAGAAAATATCTTTCAAAGATATTTCTGTAGACCATGTCTTACTGGATAATGCCTGAATAATAATATCCAAATAGTATTAATATATTAAGAGGTTAGAAGATCAATATATTAAGAGCTTCCACAACAGCAGCACAAAAGAGATTGATTTTCAACTCTTCCCAAAGGGCCAAGTTACCAAAGTAACAAGACCAGGAGTGTTCCTCCATTGTACAGACCTTTACACGACTCAGCTTCCCTAGCATCAATCCTTCTATCTTCCAAATAAAGAAGACTACCTACCTCAATAAGGTGTTGTAGACAGCGAACAGATAACACAAGCAGTATTCCTTTCACTGGTAAGGGACAGATAGCAAAACCCTGCTCATTTCATCTCAAATGAATGTATCAAAGATACATGTGAACATAGTTTACACCAAGTGAAGGAAAGAAAATGCAAAAGTCCAAAGAGCTCCTAGTATAACACACCTTTCTAGATATGCGAAAACCCTTAACACACTTGTAAATGAATGGAAACAAGGTGAGATTCTGGGAGGCTCCACTCGGTAAGAACAAGGATAAGACTGACAATGAGAAAATGAAAAGAAGAAGAAAAGAAAACTGCCCTAATCGACCTTGGGTCACTGTGATGAACAAGCCCTAATTTCAGAAATGTTCATGCTCGTGTAGATTCTAAGCTATTTTGAACCCTCTTCCCTCATCACTATCCAACTTGGACCACATCTCACTATTCTCTCCACACAGTGGCCATGCCCACCTGCATCTGCACAGGCTGCTCCCTTTGCCTGGGGTGTTCTTCCCCACCATCCTCCTAATGTCAAGCCTCTCTCTTCTGAAAAGCCTTCCCAACAACCCTTCAGGTCAGTTTGGCTTTTGGGGTTCTCTCTCACTTGGTTCATACCTTAGGTAGTAAAAGGCTCAACACAATGAACTATGCACTTTTCTCCCACATCAGAGTAGGAACTCCCCAAGGCCAGGGCCCACTGGGTGTGGGTGTAACTGATGCCCTCTCCAGCTGGTTGTAGCTTGGGGCCTAGCTTAGAGTATGCACTCAATATGTGCTGAATGAATGCATGAATCAATCAAGAGTATTAAACTATGTATGTTGAACAACTATTGTGATGAATGTTTTCAAATCTGTTATCCCATTTAACTTCATTACAACCCTATTATACCAATTTTAAAACTAAAACCAAGTTGAAGATAAGCGATAAGTCAGTTAGTCACCTAAGGTCACACAGCAAGTCAATGGTGACAATACAGGAGGAAGTCAGGTTCCTCCTCTATCTGCCTACCACTTCCTCCATGTTTTGAATAATTCTAGCTATCAAGGGACTCTCAACATTCATTCTGTAGAGATTTTAGAGAGAAGGGAGGTGGTAAAGGAAAGACTGAATCCACTCCACATTAGTGAACCCTCAAATCCTGGGTTATTTAGTGATTCAATGAACACATTGTGCTGAGCACTGGAAATACAAGAAGCAATATGGTATGGTCCTCTGAGAAGCTCTTTGTCTGATATAGAGCAGTGCTTTTGAGCAGGGGTAATTCTCCCCTCACTCCCAACAGACACTTGGTAACGTCTGGAGACACTTTGCTAGTGACAGCTTGGAAGGGGTGCTAATAGCATCTAGTGGGTAGAGGCTAGGGATGGTGCTAAAAATACTGCAGTGCACAGGATTCCACAAGAAAAAATTATCAAGCCAAAAATGACAATAGTGTTGAGGTTGAGAAACTCTGATACAGAGAAATAGAGATGGAAACAAATACATCTACCTGCTTACTTATACTAGTACAATAGAATAAGTACTAGGATAGCAATATAATCCAAGTGCCAGAGGATCAGAGAGGAAGACCCAACTGCCCCTGTCTGATCTGGCTGTATTATACTTGAAAAATTCAGGTAGCCTTTGCAGGGACAGAGGTCACAGAACTCATGCTCATGAGATGAGTAGGAGTTAGCCAGGTGAAGGGTGGCACAAGCAGATAGCAAGTACTACACTTACTGAAATAGAAGCGAAGGAGACTAAAAACCAAGTAACATTACACTGTAAAAACCTAAAATCCTGGGTTATGCTGATAAATCTGCTCCCCTTTTACCGTTCCCATTCTTTTTCCTACCTCATCCTTTCTACCCATCTATTTGCCTGAGAAAATATCACTTTTACCAGAGCTGATTGCTGCTTAGTGTGATTGTGATCGAGGTGTGAATGTAATTAGGAAAAATAAGTATTTTAATACAAAATAAGAGAGAGATCAGTGGAAGACATTAACAGAAAGATCTTTGGATATTTTACCTGTTGTACTCAACTGACAGCATCATATAGAATTCCAGTCACAACCACTATGTACCAATTATACTTCCTATACTTGGACAATGCAGTAAACTGTCTCCCTGAGATAACTGACAAATATATTTCTATTCAAGGTTAATTTTAGGGCCTGCAATACCATGTCATATAAATCATCTTACAAGATTCACACTGGAAAAAAATGTTTAAACCTTGAAATCATTGTCCCTGACTCACACCCCTGCTGGCCAACTATTGTCCTAGGAAAGTTCAACATCCATATAGGTCAGTGATTTTCAACTTAGGGTCTGCAGTTGTTGGAGGTCAAGGGGCTTCTTTATGGGATGTAAAAGGATTCAAAGTAGGAGGGCAAATGACACAATGTTAAGCATAGGGTCATTTAGTAAAGTGAGTTACTAAGGTTACTTTTGCTAATTATGCTACAATGCTATTTTTATATTTTGCTATTTATCAACTTAAATTAGCATGTGACTAATTTTCTAGAACAGGGGTCCCCAACCTTCAGGCCAAGAACTGGTACTGGTACACAGGTTCATGGCTTGTTAGGAACGGGGTCCTACAGCAGGAGCTGAGCGGCGGGCAAGCGAGCATTACCACCTGAGCTCCACCTCCTGTCATATCAGCAGCGGCATTAGCTTCTCATAGGAGTGAAAACCCTATTGTGAACTGTGTATGCAAGGGATTTACAGTGTGCGTTCCTTATGAGACTCTAACGCCAGTTTCATCCCGAAACCATCTACCTCAGGCCATGGAAAAACCGTCTTCCACGAAACCAGTCCCTGGTGCCAAAAAGGTTGGGGCGTGCTGTTCTGGAGACTTTCAGCATTCTAATTAGATGTCATACTATTATGAACCATAGAGTAACGGTACGAATATTTTACTGCATATGAACACTGGACAGTGTCACATAAGGGATGCCTTGATATTCTGTGCATCGTAAGTGTGGGCTTTCAAATGCTGTTATCTTGCTTTCAAATTGCAAGTTCCTATTAGGTTCATCATTTAGTTTGGGGATTTTTACTTGCATCAACAATATTTTAAACTATAATTTTCCAAAACACATTCATAAGGCATGTATGAATCCTATTGTTAAGTCATAACTTAATCCCTACTCCCAAATTAGCCTGTTAGATGGCACTGCATTCTTATCACAAGGCTCTTTATCCGGTGGGAGGAGAAAAGACCAGGAAAGTGCACCACCAAATACTAAAAGCCATAGTGACTTTCACAACTTCCACTCCACTCAACCTCAGCCAGCCACTCCCATGGCCATGCACACTGGGTCCTGTCCTTACCTGAGAAACTTAAATGCTAATATCCACACTCTGGCCATACCTTCTAGAGTTCCAGATCTTCCCCACATCTGCTCTTCAGCCTCTTGGAGCACAAACTGCTGTAACCTGTAGGTGGGAACCATCTGGGAACCTTTGAAACCTCCCACGCAAAGGTTGCACCCCATACCAATTAAATCAGAAAATCCTCGTGTAGGAGCCAGGTGCCAGTAGTCTCTAAAGATCCCTAGGTGATTTCAGGTGCAGCATGGTTTGAGAACCACTATCATGGGGCATTCAGGCCCTGGATTCCACAATTTCATCCCCATCAGCCCCTTCTTCCCCTTCCCTGCCTGTCCAACCACAGTCGGTCCTAGCAATCAGTCTTTCACAACCACCCTCCATTCCCTTTTACGTCTGCATTTCAAATACAAATTCAGTGAATCCTTACACTTGCTCTTAGACCCCTCCTTCCCTAATCTCTACCACTCTCATCAGGTCCCCTACTCAGGATCACTCCCTTCCTCCCCACAGACAATCTTAGCTCCAACTTCTAGGAGAAATGGGAAGGCTTTAGGAATGTTCTCTCCTCAATCCCCATCCACTATCCACAGAAACATATATCCATCCAGACACCCAGCCTGTGCTCTTTCCCTTCAGTTTCAGAAATAAAGTTTTCCTCCTCCACATCAAGGCCAACTGCCTTCCTTCCCTTTACCTTTGAAATCGCCCACTCTCTCATCCCCTGGAAACCTAGCTTCATCAATTATCAATTCCTCCCTATCCTGATCGAGAACGTTCCTCTCACTACTTGATCATCATCCTCAGCCCACAAATACTCTCAGCTGTCTTCAAAACTGCATCTCCCTCTAGCTACTCTTTCCTTCTCTTCTCATACACACATTTCAAAAGTATTATACATTTGTTACTATTCTATTTCCACACTTTCCTTTCACTCCTTAACCCTCCACAGTGAACCTTCTCCCAACATCCTGGGAAGACAGTTCTTAAAAAGAATACTAATGACTTCATTGACAAACACATTTCGATCCTTCTAATACCCAACATCTACTGCATTTGACACAAGTGATTACTCTCTACTCTGCCTGAAACTCTTGATTCCCTCTGTTTACAGGTTAGCCCATTCTCCTGGCTCTCCTCACATGCCTCACACCACTCCTTCTCTAAATCGTTTCCTTTTCCTCCTCCCTTAAGGTTAGTAAGCCCAGAGTCTAGCTCTGAATTATCGCCTCCACTTCCACAGTATTAAGACACCACAGCCCTGCCTCAAGTTTCACTCTCTTAAAGGTCTTGCAGACATCACAACACAGATGTCCCATAAGAACCTCATACTCACCATGAACAAAGCAACTCCTCATCATCCCGGACAAAACCTGCTTTTACATTCGATATCACACGTGATAGAGCTACTTTCTATTCTATCACCCAATCAGAAAACCTGTGAGCCAACCCTCCTTACCACCCATACCTAAGCAATCACGAAGTCTCACCGAATCTAACTCACAAATAGCTCTTGAATTTAAACTCTCCTCCCTATTACCTATTATCTGTTTTACATACTGGCTTTCATACATAATTACTTTTGAGAGTAGGGTTACGAAGCTAATTTTTTTTAAAGTTTGAAAGCCACTGAGATAAAAGATAAAGCTTAAGCACCTTCACATGGTGCTTCAATGGACTCGCCTCATTTCCCACCACACCTGTCTCCCCGCACGTGGTATTTCCTACTTCCCACTTTGCTTGGGCCACCTAGTCCTCCCAGAACACACTGCAACCCATCTGCTTCCATCATCTGAATATATCTACTCATCCTTGAATGTCTCCTCCTCCAAGAAGCCAGTCCTAACCACCTCAAGCTGAGACAGGCTTCCGCAATACTTTCTGCATGTCTCAGCCAACCCCGCTACTTTATTCAATTGTATTTATCTGAGTGTATTTTCTGAAGGTAAATATGTCTTATTCATTTGGTTCCCCAGGACCTAACACAGTACCTAGTAGTCAATAAATGTTTAACTGAACTTGACTGATTCAATTATTTTCTAACAGAGGCTTTAAAAGTCAAGAAGTTTGAAAACTTCTATATGATCTCATAAAGAGCAGATTTTCAAACACATTAGAAGAGAATAAATTATTTCATCTCCCAAAATACTAAATTATTAGCATTTTGCCATAAATATGTATATTTTTATAAATTACTTCACAATACCTTTGAATTCTCAAATAAGAGTTAAAGTATTATACACAAGGGCTAGAAAGATCTGGCTGCTGAAAAGTCATAGGGTTTAATCCACCTAGCACTCCCTATTCTCTCAGCATTCTACTATTTGATTTATGATGTGAGATAGTAAAAGAAATTTCTCCTCAGCTGTGTCTAACCTACATCCCACAATAATCCATATTTCTTCTTAATATAGTGTATTTTTGTTAATGTATTTGCAAGGAAAAACAAAACTGTTCTGAATTTAAAACCATCAAAGAACAAGACTGCTTCCCCTTGGCTCAGAATATGATGAATTATATTTAGTATGAACTCTGAATCCCATTCATAAATCCATTGAACACCTATTATATGTAAGGCACAGGGTCAATAAGGCACTAGAACCACAGGATTTATCAGGCTTCAGGAAGAGTTGTTCCGTTGTATATGTCATTATTTGATGGTATTATGCAATCATCACAATAAATCCAGTCATGTCTAATTCAAGGATCCTTAAAAAGGGAAAAGAGCCAAAAATCCTGTAATCACCAGAAACTTAGCAAATATGAATTAAATATTTAGTTAGTTTTGAGAATTTAGTTTTGTTCCTTAATGTAATGGTTGAGATTGCATTCATAGTAACCTAAAACTCATTTCCTTCCAACTGGAGAAGAGTTGGTGGAAAGGTACCCTGCGTTGGAAATTTTCAAAGTATCCATCCCAAACTCTCTGAAATATACACACATGATGCACACATACATTTATACATAAAGGAGCACATGCACTCACAACCCACATATAGTGTAATTTTCTACGTGTGTGAGTCCTATGACAGTGGACTTTTATTTTAATGGAGAACTTGGAGCAGATGTCAGATTTGTAGGAGCAGGAAGGGCCGATTAAATACAAAAAGATCAATCATAAGGTATTATCTGGGGGAAAGATCATAAACTAGAAGAGTGGCAGAGGCAGAGAGAAGACTGCTTTCAGAAGGAGAAAAAAATGACAAAAGTTCATTTTGGACTGGTTTTCAAGAGAAGATGATTCGATAACATTTAGGATTTGTAATATAGATAATGGGACAAACAGTGATGACAGTTACTAGGACAGAAAAAGTATTGGCAAACTTTTTCTGTAAAGAGCCACATAGCAAATACTTTAAACTTTGAGGGCCACAAAGCTTTATGTCACATATTCTTAATAATATTTTTAAAATATAAAAATCATTCATAGCTCAAGGGCCCTATTGACCTGTAGGCCACAGTTTGCACCGCTAGGTAGTAGAAAATAATGAGAAATGGAATGTTCTATGGGACATGATTTTGAGTTCAATCTTAGACATGTTGGCTTTAAAGTACCTTGGGTAAAGCAGAGATCAAGCAAGCAGTAGGACCATCACTGGGAATACAGAAAGCAACAGAGCTTTTGAAAGTCTTGTGGGGCTAAAGAGAAAATTGAATTTCAAGGGACCAAGATCCTAGTGAGAAAGGAGGGAAAGAAAACAGAAGCTGACACAGGGCCATTCATGTTAAATGCCAAATACTGAAGCTGTGTGGGGAGACTAAGAATGTCTCTAGAAAGCAAAATGGAGTTTTTGGCAGGGTTGTCATGCTAAGAAGATAAGAAGCAGGATTCAGGACTCAACAAGCAAAAGAACCCCGTTAAATATTCTGGGCTCTCTGTTGGAAGCCCTGGAAGGACTAGAGAAGTAGAAGCAGAATCACAGATATGCAGAGATTTAAAATACTGCAACCTAGCCTTGACTCAGGTTAGTCCCTGATTATATTAAGTTGGTCAGCCTTTATTCTATCTGAACAGCAGAGAAAGGGTGAGCCCCCTCTAGAAGAGGACATCATTTGAACAAGCTACTTTTTTTACCTACAGTGTCTGGTATTTAACAAAAAATTACTACACATGCCAAGAGATTACAGCATATAACTGAAATTAGAGGCAATTAAAAGAGAGTCACCAGTGATACAGATATTAGAGTTGGCAGATAAAGATTTTAAGATAATTAGGACTAATATGTTCAAGAAAATATAGAAAATGATGGAAAAGAAGATAAAAAGATAAAGAATTTCAGCAGATAACTGAAATCTATTTTTAAAAAAGGATCAAGTAGGTAGCCTACAAATAAAGACAGTAATAATAATTAAAAGTATAACTCAGTAAAGGACTTTGTGGAAAAACAGCAGAAAACAGTACTATGGAACACAGAAAATATATACATTGAAACACAGAGGGAGACAAAGATTACAAAATACAGAGAAGAACATGAAACCTACGAAAAACAATTTTTTAAAAACGGGCAAAGGAGGCAGTCTAATTTACATGTAATTGGAGTTTCTGAAAGAGCGGTAAGAAAATAGCATCTGAAAAGATAATGGCCTCAAGAATTTTCCTGCACTAGTGAAAGACACAAACCTACAGATTCAAAAAGCTCTGGCAACTCCAAGCAGTATCAATACAAAAAAAAAAAAAAAACACACATCTAGGTATGTCATATTTAAACTGCTAAAACACAAGGGAAAAATAGAAAACCTTAAAAGCAATGGAGGGATCCAAAGGAATAACAATAAGAATGATAGCTTATTTCCCCCCCCCAAAAAAAGATGGAAATGAGAAGATAATGAAATCTTTACAGTGCAAAAGACCACCAACCTAAAAATCTATAATCAGCAAACATATCCTTCAAAAACAGAGAACATTTTCAGACAATCAAAAACTGAGAAAATTCAATGCCAATAAGCTTGTACTAAAAGAAATGAGTAGTTCTTTCGAGGAAGAAAATGATCTGAGATGAACACATAAAAATGTAAAGTACAAAAAGAACAGAGTTTAAATATAAGAATATTAAATAATATTGACTGAACAAAACAATAATAATGTCTAGTGGAATTTAAAGTATATGTAAAGTTACAATGCATGGCAACTAAAATGTAAAAAGAAGGGGGGGCAAATGGAGTTGTAGTGTTCTAAGGCTCTAGCACCAGCAGAGAAATTCTAATAGGAATAATTTGTTTTAGACTGTAATAAGTCAAAGATGTACTTACAATCTCTAGGGCAAAAACTAAAAGAATACTAACAGAATCTATAGCTAACAAGTATAAGAAGGGGAAAGTAAAATTTAAATATATTTGCTGAATCTGAAAGAGGCCAAGAAAAAATAGAAATAAACATAAAAACAGTGAAATGGAACTCAAACGTTAAGATGGTAGATCTAAACACTACTATATCAGTTTTCAGAGAAAAACAGAGATAGAGTAGCAGGGATTAGCAGTGGCCATAATAGTCAAGAGAAGAGCAAAGAGATAAAAGGTTTATAAAGAAGCAATTTAGAAAAAAAAATCCAGCAGTCTAGGAAACTTGGAAAGGAAGTAAATGTGGATAATATTTTATCAACAGATAAATCTAGAACGCATTATTATAACCAATGTTTGCACTGAGTTAGCAAAAAAGAGTTAACTTTCAATACATCTTAATTAAAAGATAGGAATCATAATGTTTCCTATTCAAAAAGTTAAACAACACATTTTGCAAAAAAAAAAAAAAAGGATTTTATGCTATCTAAATGATCTGGACATTTCAGAGAATCCACAAAGTCCATATTTTAATATGCCAAATCATGGAAGAGAAATTTCCTGATTGCTATTCTTAGCTTATAAGTGCCAGGATTCAGAAAGCAATCAAAATTATGAGTGTAACTATTATGATACCCAAACATTATTCTTTCAGAGTATCATCTCTGTTATCATGTGAGAGACTGACAATAATTTGTTTGTTTGTTTTTGTTTGAGACAGGGTCTCACTCTGTCACCCAGGCTATAGTCCTGTGGCATGATCTCAGCTCAATGCAGCCTCAACCTCCTGGGCTCAAGCAATCCTCCCACCCCAGCCCCTAGAGCAGCTGGGACCACAGGTGTGTGCCACTAAGCCTGGCTAATTTTTGTAGAGGCAGGGTTTCACCATTGCCCAGGCTGGTCTCCAACTCCTGATTCAAACGATCCGCCTGCCTCGGCCTCCCAATGTGCTAAGACTACAGGCATGAGCCACCGTGCCTGGCCAAGTTTTAAATATCTCTATATCATATAGTCACCAAAGCTAATAATAAGCATGTTAGAAGATCATGATTATTTTATTACTGGAATAATATTACTTCTAGTATCTCTCCAGAATGGAAGGGGACAAACGTTTCCTTTATTTGACTGAGAAAATTTATTTCCCCTCTTATAGTCACAGGCATTTACTCCTTTGTTTTCTTAAGACTGGACAGCTTAGCTAAGGGTCCTTTATTTATTAGGGACTAGACAACAATTGGCTTAATTTAAAATTTTGTCCCAATAACCACAGAGGACAAACAAAACTTACATACTTATGAATATATAATAATATATTATCAACATACTCATATTTTCTATTAAAATATTCATTAAAGTTTTGGGACAGAATGTTAAACAAATTTAATTGATTCTTCAAAGGTCATACATATCATAAGAATTCTTCTAAGGACAAAAACAGTTCACTAAACAAGGCCTGGTATCCTGTACACAATGTCATTTGGCTTGTCCCTGTCTGTACCTTACAGTGCCCTTTTCACAGTGAATCATAAAGTCTATTCAATCAGTACAAATTTTTTTAGAGTGAATTTTGCAAGCAAAGAACACAGACTATGTTCTTAGTAGGTTATGTTTGACTTCTAAATTCCATTCTCTTGCCTCGTTACACAGAATACAAAGCTACTGACCTTTGCAAATATAGCACATTCATTTTTTTTCAGACTTTTGACTAATTAGACAACATGAGAGAAATGTAAGGTAAAAGATAAATCATCCTGGTCATTTTTCCACTTCCTCAACCTCATCATTTTCCCCTATAAATAAGGTGATTCTGATTGGCACAACAATGCTCAAGATGTAAAGCTGCAGAACAGAAAATGACACACAGTAGGATGAAGAAATTAATTTCATGGCAGTAATGGTTTTCTAGCTTCACTAATAAAATCCCTTTAGCCCAAGATCTCTTTACGACGAACCATGTATGTAGCAAATGCTTTATGAGAAAAACATGTCAGAAACATCACCGGATATGCTCAGACCATCTTCTAAATATATGCATGTATGCATTCGCCAAATATCATCATGTGCAATCTATAAATGACTGGTTATCTATATTTTACAAATCTTCTAACTCCTAATCCACTGAACTGCTTATGCTGGGTGGTGTTGGGATTTAAAAAAAGAAAAAAGAGAAAAAAAGATGGCTCTACCGCCAAAGAATTATAAGCATCTCTTCCTTCCTTTTAACAGAAATCACAGCCTACTTTCATTCTCTTCCACTGAAAATGACTTGGTACATTCATCTTCCTCTCTTTAATCATTACCAATTACAAAGAAACAATTTCTAGTAAGGGTAAACTCTCCAGCTCTGTTCTTAACACCATGTCCTCCTGCACTGTCCCACCCGTTATCCTCCCACCAACATAAATGCTCAGTGATCTCCTAAACAGAGCATAAACCCAGATCTTAAATCCCTAGCCGCTGAAGCTACTACCCTCCTCTTTTTCCATCAAAAGCTAATTTCTTCCACACTCTTTACCTCCACTTCTTATACTCAGCTCACTGTACCCTGATTTCTGACCAAACCAACTCTACCAAAACAGCTCTCTTAATAATCACCAATGGCTTTCCTAATTACTAAACCTACACACCCCAATTCTTAATCTTATTTCATTTCTCTGACAAACTGTAGACCTTTTACTTTTGTTTTCAACTGTATGTGTGATCTAGAATCCGCCTGTAAGATTTCTCTTTCTCTGCTTCTCACTGGCTCATCTTCATCTTCCTGATATCTAAACAGGCATTCTGTCTTCAAATTTCTTCCATTTCCACACTCTGTCCCTCAATAATATCATATGAAGATGTGGCTTAAAAAGAATTTCTTAAAGGATAACTTTACAAACAACTCTCAATTTCTATCTTGTAATTCTATACCAAGATTTTGCAATGCATTACCAGTAGTCAAAATGTACTAAGTATAATTCATTCATTTTTCTCATTCATTAATCCATTCAACAAATAGTCATATTTTTAAAAAGAGTCAGTTGGCTAGAACTGGAATAATCAAGGATTGAAGAATAAAATTAAATGAGGGAAGCATATGTCTGATCACATAGAGTTTCAGAGGCAACTGTAAAAAGTTTGAATTTTAAGGATGACAGGAGGCCACTGGAGTTTACCTGCCCACGGTCACCCACGGCTAGCAAGTTATAGAAACATAATTTGAATACAGACATGCCTGTCACCAGAACCTAGGCTCTTAACCACTCTTTTGAACTGCTTTTATAAAAATAAAGCAAAAGCCATTCCACCAGAGAACTATACTTACAATCTTGACATTAACAATGCTATCTTCTGATGTAGGGGTCGGCAAACTATGACCCATGGGCCAAATCCAACTCACCACCTGCTTCTGTAAATAGTTTTATTGGAAAGCAGTCATGCTCATTTGTTCACATGTTGTCTATGCCTGCATTCACACTATAAAGCAAAGTTAAGTCACTGTGACAGAGACAGCCCACAAAGCCTAAAATATTTACTATCTAGCCCTTTATAGAAAGAGTTTGTCAACTGTTCCATCCAACTGTCTTTAGGTGCATCAGTTGCTAATTGGGGACAATAAGAACTACCTCACCTATTTGCAGTGACAATTCAGGAAAAGAGCATATCTGAAAAAAATCAAATGATAGCAGGCACCCAAAAATGTGAACTGCAGTCTAAGTCAGGCTCTACACTCCAGCATCTATTTAGGAAAAAAATAATACCGTCTCTATTTTATCTCACCATCATGTCACTTATTTCTCAAAGGTATTTTGCTGCTTGGACACACCCCAACTACTAACACTACTGATAAGATGCACGTCTCCTATTACAATCATCCTCAAAGCCTATTCCATGGCCTGTACATTCCTGTTAATAGCACTGCCATTCTCCCTTCAGCCGGGTTTTGGTTTCTGAAATAATCTTGAACATCAAACTCTTCAAGACCAGAGTGAAGTCCTATTTATTCAACTTATGCAACAGCTTCCTAACCATCCCCTTTTCCACATTTCCAGGGCCTAATCCTATTTCCAGTCCCCATGACCTCTCACTTTATCATTCCAGTAACCTCACAATTCATTTCCCAAATCAATATTTGTGTCTTACATTAAAATGTTAGATATGACAAAATATTTCTTAAGCAATCAAAAGTATCCTTTTAAAAGTATTCAGCATCATGTCAGCACGCATTAAATTACATCCTCAGCTTTGCATTCAAGTTCTTCTACAACACAATTCTAATCGACACCTCAAACTAACTTCCTACTAAATTTCTTGAGCAATTACCATTTTTCACTAGTATGTACCATACTCTATGTGTAGTTATACTACAATGCAATATAGTTATGCTACATTGAGTATTGGAAATAAAAAGATGAAAAACTGAACTGCTGTCCTGAAGAAGTTTAAAATCTAGTAGGGAAGACAAATATAAAGAACAAAAAATACCCCATACAAAGGGAAAAGCGTTTTGGGAAACATATGAACAAAAAAAATGTGAGCATAAAAAGAATGTAAGAACTAACTCTGCCAAAATGGGTGGAGGGGCTAAGGGTTGGTAATGGCTTCACTGTCCTGAGGAAGAGTGAGATTAAAAAACAAGGGTAGGGAAGGGAAAAGAGGGATAGGATAGAGGATGCGGGATTCCTGCTATTTCAAGCTTTTTTTTTTTTTTCCCAAAAGCAGTGGTTTTAAACCAGGGGCAATTTTTGCCTCTTAAGGGAAATTTGACAACGTCTAAAGACATCTGATTGTCACAACTGGAAAGAGGAGGCTACTACCAGCATGATGTGATGTAGGTAGAAGACAGAAATGATGCTCAGCATCCTACTATATAGACTCCAGTCCTCCAACAACAAAGAATTACCCATCCCAAAATGTCAATCTGTCACAAATGAGCTATCATAGTCTACAGACAAAAGGAACAGGAATAAAGGAAAGGATAAAGTTGAGATAAATCCAGGATGGGTTAGAACACTGATAATACAGAGAAGGCAAGGAAGGAGAATGAGTTATATCTACACAACTTCACTCACCAAAACCAAAGGAAGAATGCAAAACTTCCTTTTGCAAAGGAAGAATGCAAGTTACTAATGAATGCTCCACATCTAAAGGTTCATGAACACAGCCTTGAGGCTGCAATGCAGGGGTCTTAAGACAATCAGTTATGAGGGAATGGCAAAGACAAGGGCAAAACAGTGAAAGAAAAGGCTCTCTGCACTTTCTATTCCACATCATCCAATTCAGCACATAGTTATTGCACAGCAGCTGCTGCTAGATGTCATGGAAAAGCACAGAGATAAATAAGTCAAAAATCCCTGCTCTCAAAAAGACTGAATTTCAGTAGGGAGAATTAGATAAATATATAAGTTATCATAATATAAAGAAAAAAATACATGTCATAAGAGAAATGCAAAGGGTTTCAAAGGTACACAATCTTGCAAAAGACTCATTCACAGTAATAAAGTATTTTACTTAATACCCTCTTGATCTTCTACTGTGAGAAAAAAATCACAGGATAGTAAATTCTCCATCTTTGTGAAGTTTTCAATGTCCAGTATAATTAACATAATTAGCAAAATAAAATATCTGTTACTTCCATATAGCCCTGATTGCTAACACTATGTTACCAAGACAAAAAGCAGCACTTTCTATAGAGTATCCCAATACAGGCTTCGCTTTCCATTGAAAGACTCATGTAAAAAATTAGATCCAATATCCTAGAGTAAGTCCTGTACCATTGAGAAGCTCTTAGTTGTTTGTTTTTTAACTTTGGGTGGGTTTATTTCTCCTGAGGTTAGAAAGCTATCCAGAGGACGGCTCTTTAAATATTCCCTTCAGAAGGAACCTCAAACTCAACATGAGAAAACAGTTAGAGAAATCCCTAATGGTCCAGCCAACATACATTTTTTATAAAGTGATTATCCTCCTGCAGCTTCAGCTTCCTAAGCCTTTTTCCTCCCTTCTATAATTGTTTTCCTTGTAGGCCAGGCAACAATTACCACTGCTACAAGACTAAGGAGGTTCACAAGCAATATATTTTACAATACATAAGTGTAGTGTCTCTGATATCTGGTGCTTTTATCACTAATTGCACTATAAAATACGCTATTAAAACAGGGACAAACAAGATTGTAAAAATCACATAATGGACCATGACCACTTAAAAAAGCCATTCATAACTGTTACTGTACCACTTATTTTTCTTTAATTTTCAAGTTATATAATTATTTTTCCAAATTTTTACTTCTAGGGGATACCATCAAGAAAAAGAATATATCTGGGAGTTACACCACATGCATGCATGCTCTTAAACATATTGTTTTATAAATTTGCTCAAAATCAAATTACATATCATGTCAGAAAATGTGCTATGAACACTGAATTCCTAGAGACAGCTACAAGATTCCTTGGAAGTAACTGAAGGTATGGCCAATGCTCTCAGCTGTGATTTCTTCACAAACTTTAGGGTTTGCTACTGAAAGCACAGAGGAAAAATATAGAACGATTTCACAGTTCCAGTTGTTGAAATATACAATACAACATAGCTGATAAAACATTTATATCTTAAGGGAAGAAATAATGATCAAAGGGTGACATTACTGAGAACTACTGGAGGATGTGGGTCAGTGGAACTGCCTACAGTATTTCATGTGTCATCAGCACGCACGAACTCATGGTTAATTTTCAAGTCTGCAGATGAGCCTTTCAACCCCTTTACTATTTATTCACATGTCTAACCATTTAAAAAAATGAAAATCAAGGAGAGACTAAAATTAAAAGTATTTGTGCCTATTCATTAATAACTCTAATGAATATTTAGATGGAACTAGAATTTTAAGTAGTGATTCAGATGAAATATTGAGATTGTCTCTAGGTTTCATTTATCCATTACTAGAGACAAACTAGTTCTAATTATACCACATGACACAAATACCACAGACCAAACAGTGGCTAGACTCTACAAAACTAAAGATAAGTAACCAATTCCTGAATTGGGATTGGTTTTTTTAATAGGATAATCTTCTGTTAACTGAAGAAGTAACTTATAGTTTATTAAGTGTCAGTAAGGAAAGTGTGTTTGAGCTTGGGTCTCAGAAAAATTTCAATACTTCTGCAACACCATCATATGTATTCTGAAACATTTTCTTAAATCTTTACAATGGCTTAACCTTACTAAAATCAGAACCTAATTTTAAAACAAATGATATATCACAATTACAGACATCTTAATTGTACCTAAATTACTTTTTTCCCTCCTTAGGACATTAGCTAGTGCTCAATCTTTCAACAGAAAGACTACCAAAAAGTAAGACAGATTATAGACAGTTGGTTTGCCCTAATTTCAGAAACTAAAGTCACTTTATTCAGTTGGAAGAATTTAAAAATATTTGAATGGTAAGAATAATACACTTTTTCAAAATGCCAAGTACTTGAAAAACTCAAACCATGTTGGATAAACCTAAATGAAAATCAAAAGCTTATTTTTTAAGTGTCATTTCTCAAAAATTATTTTCTAAGATATGCCAAAGCCATGTTACTAAATGAAGTTAAATGGGGTCTACACACTTCATGAGCCCACATATAAAACTTACCTTGTCAGATGCCTCAGAAGCCAAGAGGTTAGTTGCAAGGGTTTGTAGCTTATGATGGGCCATATTTTTAAGAGCAGCAAGACTACGTCTCGTCATAGCTTGTTTTAGGTTGACTGCTGGATGACTAAGTGAATCAACAGCAGCAGGAACAGCCTCATCACAAGCGTTTAGAATCTCAACCGCTGTTATCCCCATCACACAACGATCCAATGCACCTGCGAGAAAAATATATTCACAAATATTTCATAACACTACAACATTTTGAATAGTTTAAGTAAAGAAAAAATTGTATGAAAATTTTTTAAGTAGAAACATGTTTTATCAATGCCTCCTGGAAATTTTTTTTTGTACTTCCTTCCTCTAACAATCTTCCATGTAGTACCTATCACCTCAATGAATTCCTCTCCCACAAAGTCCCTGATGCAACTTCCCAATAAAGTCAAGTTCAGAGCTAAGATTCCAACAACCTTCTCCAGGCTTTTCCACTCTTTCTACCTCCCAGATGGTTTTCTTGACTACTCCTGTCCCATCGCACCATTACAAACATTAAAATCTATGATTTGACCTTCCTCTAAGTTGTATATCAATCTTAAACGAAAAAAGTCTTACTAAAATTTGTTTTCTTCCTCCTTGAATAATTGCTGAAGCTTCTCTAAGAAACTTCCACAAAACAGAAAAAATACTATAATTTCTACATTTTGTCTGCAAATTCTTGACTCTTACTCTCACCATCCAGCCAAATGTTTCTTCGTATGTTTGTGGAAATTACCACTACTTCTACTTACAACTACTTTACTTATTTATTTATTTATTTATTTATTTATTTATTTATTTATTTTTGAGACAGAGTCTCGCTCTGTCGCCCAGGCTGGAGTGCAATGGCGCGATCTTGGCTCACTACAAGTTCCGCCTCCTGGGTTCACATCATTCTCCTGCCTCAGCCTCCCGAGTAGCTGGGACTACAGGTGCCCACCATCACGCCCGGCTAATTTTTTGTATTTTTAGTAGAGACAGGGTTTCACCGTGTTAGCCAGGACGGTCTCGATCTCCTGACCTCATGATCCGCCTGCCTCGGCCTCCCAAAGTGCTGGGATTACAGGCGTGAGCCACCACGCCCGGCCTACAACTACTTTAAAGCTTCTTTATTTGGCTATCCTTTCAGTTTATCTCCATCTATGCATTTCTTGTCTAAGTCACAGCAAAAACTTCCTCCAATGTGAGCTTCACCACCTCCTTCACCCATCTTTCAAGCTCTTAATGTTACATTTTCAATGAGTTATTCTCTGGCCATCTTATCAAATTCTCCATTTTCTGCTTTATTTTCTCCATAACACAAACACCAGAGAACATACTATATGTTTAAAGTTTTTGTTATTTTTGACCTGCCTCTCTCCACCCAGAATGTAAACTACACAAGAGCTAGAGAGTTTCAGATGTTTTGTTCACTGTTGTATCCCTGGTACACTAAACAGTGCCCAGCACATTGGAGGCAGAGAGTAACTATTTGTTGATTAAATGGAGATAGAGTTAGCAGCCTCAAAATACAGAGTTCTAACAAATCTATGAGAAAAAAAATAAGCCAACAAAATAATGTTTAAAGAATATGAACAATCGAGAAAAGAAATTCAAATAGGTAGTAATCATACAAAAAGATGTCAACCTCACTAATAATCAAAGAAATCAAATTGAAGCAATAATGAAATACTATTTATCTCTTACCGTACAGATACTCAGCATTCTAAAGTATGTATGAAAACTGGTAATATACTTTTAGTACAAATAAAAATTAGTAATTTTTTTAACAAATTCTATTAAATTTAAAACTCACATTTCCTTTAACACAGGAATTCCTATTCTAAGATTATGCTAAATAATGATACCATATCCAAACATATATGTATGTCGTTGGGTTATAAATGTCTTAATCGTAATAGAAAAATTTTTCGGAAACCTAAATATCTATCATTACTAGACTGTGTCAATAATTTATGATGTATCCACTAAAAGGAGTACTGTGAAGTTACAAAAACAATGTTTAAAAGGAAGCTCAGCTATATATATTAACATAGAATAAAAGCCACAACATATTGTTAAATGAAAATAACAAGTTAGAGAAGAGTATTCATAGTATAAAGTGGGGGAAGGGATATTACAGTCACAGAAAAATACTCTCAATAGATGTACACTAGGTGGTTAACAGGATATATTTACATGGTTGAATTAGTATAGAACTTCATATTCTTGTACATGAAGATTTGTAACATATCAATTTTTTACAAATGTATATCATATTATGTTTTTAAATATTGTGGGAAAAGATTATTTTAAGTAAATTAAAGTTAATTCAATTTTGAAAGTAATATGATATTCTTTCAGATATCTTAAAGTTTCACAGGAATAAATTTAGAATTTACTGCTCTAGCTCTTAATTCTCCATTAAATGTGGTTTGTAGTTATAATGGAAAGGCTTAAGTGACCCCTTATTGATATCTAAAATAAAATCATTAATCAACAAATAAGTGAGAATATACTACCTGCAAAAGCTCCAAGTAACTAATTTGATCTCTGGCGTCAAAAGTTTATACTTCCTCTTCTCTTCTGAACAACCGAGCCCAAAGTTAGTAAATACACCTGAGCAAAGGTAGGAGTCCATGTCAGATAAGGGGCATGGTGGTGAAAAGCGGGCCTGCAGCAGCCCAGAGCAATATGTCAGAGGCTGAGAGGGTGCAGAGGGAAGCTAAACAAGAGGGAAGTGGTGGCAGCAGCTTGGCACAGGGTTCAGCCCCAGAAGCATTGCATCAAGAGACACTGTTGGAACCTGAGTGGAGAGAGGAGGGAGTTCACACAGTGACGCAGCCCAGTACAGATCCCAAAGGTGGGTCTAAGAAATCAACACATGAAAGCAACCTGGCACAGAACGTTGAAGTCTAAGAGGTATGAAAAGGGCATCCATATGGTGAGGGGGGACGGGATGGGGCCCAAAGAGAGAAGAGGGCATCTATGCAGGTAGGCAGCTTTGCACAGGGTGCTGGATCCCAAAAGGGGAGAAAGGATGACCATGCTGGGAAGAGAGGACATCAGTCACAGGGTATCAGTCAAGATGGATAAAAAGCACATCCACACGAGGAGGCAGCATCATCTACTTCAGCTGTAAAGCAAGACAACGCTGAAAGAAAAAAAATATCCAGTGTGAAGGGACTCCCACTGACCAAATCCAAGACATCACATAAGAGTTTAGGAATGTAATCTGTTGTATAAAATAGAGATCCAACTGCAAATAAATGAGTAACTTAAATGTTTGATAAAGAAAAGCTATTTACATGGTTTCAAAGTATCTTTTCACAAAATGCTTACTAATTACAAAAAGAAAAAACATAACTTTGCAGTGAAGAAGCCAAAAAACACCTTAAGGGACCTAAGTAAACCCTAGTGATGAAACAAATCAAAATCATATGCCAACTGATAAGATGTAATGAGAAAAATGTCAGTGATTTTCTTGCCAAAGATACATATTCTGAAAATAACCATGAGAAGACATCAGATAAACGGAAATTGGGAAACATTTTATAAAATGACTGGCCAGAAATATTCAAAACTTTCAGTCTTTAAGGTGAAGGAAGAACTAAGGAATTATTTTACATTGAAAGGGGGATAGAACTAACCATGCACAATTCTAATCTGGATCTTTTTGCAGTAAAAGACGGTAGTGGAACAACTGGAAAAGTTGGAATAAAGTCTGAAGATTAAATGGTTGTAATATATCAATGGTAATTAACTTCCTGGGGTGGGAGAGAAATGTATACCCCAAGAGTGAGGGTCAAAACATTTGCACATAAGAAGACAATCAACAACACAAGCCAAAAAGAATAATAAAGAGGCTGATATGGTTTCGCCCTGAGTCCCCACCCAAATCTCACCTTGAATTGTAATAATCCCCATGTGTCAAGCGTGGGACGAGGTGGAGATAATTGAATCATGGAGACAGTTTCCTCTATGCTGTTCTGATAGTCAGTGAGTTCTCACAAGATCTGATGATTTTACAAGGGGCTTCCCCCTTCGCTCAGCACTCCTCCCTTCTGCTGCCCTGTGAAGAGGTGCCTTTCACCATGATTGTAAGTTTCCTGAGGCCTCCCCAACCATGCGGAACTGTGAGTCAGTTAAACCTCTTTTCTTTATAAATTAGCCACTCTCAGGTATTTATTCATAGTAGCATGAGAATGGACTAATACAGAGGTTCAAAAGATAGAAAAAAAAATCCATTCCCAACTAAACCTGCTTTTAAAAATATCAGGGAAAGAGTGGACTCTGCCTGAATATTTAAAGATTTTGAAAATTCAAATTAGCAGAAAAGACTTCTGCTTCCAGCCAAGATGGAGTAATAGGAACTGAATTTACCCTTTTACGTAAAATAATTGGGAAAAAAATAGATATAAGGATTTGAAACAATGCTTTTTCAGACAATCCTTAATCGACTAATGTCCATTGTCTGAACACTGACTAACATCCATTGTCTGAATAGCCTAACAGATTCCTTAAGTTGAAAACAGATAGCTTAGAGTACAGGCAGCTAGAGTTTGCAGAATAGACTACCAGGGTGAAGAAAGCTCCACAGAAACCTGCAGAAGGTCCTCCTTACATACTCGGCAGAGTACTGATTACTGAGTGACTATGAAGAAAGTACCCAAGGCCAAGGAAAGAACCACTTCAAAAGAATACAGGGTACACTACCCAGGACTCAGACAGGATTGTGAATAGTGCCTACTCTGACCAGCCAGAACGGAAACCTCAAATTCATGAGCCACTGGGTACAGTTCTCAGGAAGGTGTTCCATTTGCAGTGGATAATAAATAGCTCCACATTTAACCCTGCTCCAGCCCTACCTGACAAGGCAAGACCCAAAAGGATCAAACTGTTTCTCAGTAATTTAACTGTGTCCCATCAAGCAGGAGAAATAAATAAAGGGTATTCAATTAGGAAAAGAGGAAGTCAAATTGTCCCTATCTGCAGATGACATGATTGTATATCTAGAAAACCCCACTGTCTCAGCCCAAAATCTCCTTAAGCTGATAAGCAACTTCAGCGAAGTCTCAGGATACAAAATCAATGTGCAAAAATCACAGGCATTCTTATATTCTGATAACAGACAAACAGAGAGCCAAATCATGAGTGAACTCTCATTCACAATTGCTTCAAAGAGAATAAAATACCTAGGAATCCAACTTACAAGGGATGTGAAGGACCTCTTCAAGGAGAACTACAAACCACTGCTCAAGGAAATAAAAGAGGATACAAACAAATGGAAGAACATTCCATGCTCATAGATAGGAAGAATCAATGTCGTGAAAATGGCCATACTGCCCAAGGTAATTTATACATTCAATGCCATCCCCATCAAGCTACCAATGACTTTCTTCACAAAATTGGAAAAAACTACTTTAAAGTTCATATGGAAGAAAAAAGAGCCTGCATTGCCAAGTCAATCCTCCAAAAGAACAAAGCTGGAGGCATCATGCTACCTGACTTCAAACTATACTACAAGGCTACAGTAACCAAAACAGCATGATACTGGTACCAAAATAGACATACAGACCAATGGAACAGAACAGAGCCCTCAGAAATAATACCACACATCTACAACTATTTGATCTTTGACAAACCTGACAAAAACAAGAAATGGGGAAAGGATTCCCTATTTAATAAATGGTGCTGGGAAAACTGGCTAGCCATATGTAGAAAGCTGAAACTGGATCCCTTCCTTATACCTTCTACAAAAATCAATTCAAGATGGATTAAAGACTTAAATGTTAGACCTAAAACCATAAAAACCCTAGAAGAAAACCTAGGCATTACCATTCAGGACATAGGCATGGGCAAGGACTTCATGTCTAAAACACCAAAAGCAATGGCAACAAAAGCCAAAATTGACAAATGCGATCTAATCAAACTAAAGAGCTTCTGCACAGCAAAAGAGTCTACCATCAGAGTGAACAGGCAACCTACACAATGGGAGAACATTTTTGCAATCTACTCATCTGACAAAGGGCTAATATCCAAAATCTACAATGAACTCAAACAAATTTACAAGAAAAAAACAAACAACCTCATCAAAAAGTGGGCGAAGGACATGAACAGACACTTCTCAAAAGAAGACATTTATGCAGCCAACAGACACATGAAAAAATGCTCATCATCACTGGCCATCAGAGAAATGCAAATCAAAACCACAATGAGATACCATCTCACACCAGTTAGAATGGCAATCATTAAAAAGTCAGGAAACAACAGGTGCTGGAGAGGATGTAGAGAAATAGGAACACTTTTACACTGTTGGTGGGACTGTTCAACCATTGTGGAAGACAGTGTGGCAATTCCTCAGGGATCTAGAACTAGAAATACCATTTGACCCAGCCATCCCATTACTGGGTATATACCCAAAGGATTATAAATCATGCTGCTATAAAGACACATGCACACGTATGTTTATTGCAGCACTATTCACAATAGCAAAGACTTGGAACCAACTCAAATGTCCAACAATGATAGACTGGATTAAGAAAATGTGGCACATATACACCATGGAATACTATGCAGCCATAAAAAAGAATGAGTTCATGTCCTTTGTAAGGACATGGATGAAGCTGGAAACCATCATTCTCAGCAAACTATCGCAAGGACAAAAAACCAAACACCGCATGTTCTCACTCATAGGTGGGAACTGAACAATGAGAACACCTGGACACAGGAAGGGGAACATCACACACCAGGGCCTGTTGTGGGGTGGTGGGAGAGCGGGGGAGGGATAGCATTAGGAGATATACCTAAAGTAAATGACAAGTTAATAAGTGCAGCACACCAACATGGCACATGTATACATATGTAACAAACCTGCACATTTTGCACATGTACCCTAGAACTTAAAGTATAATAAAATATATATATATAAAATTAAAAAAGGTAAAAAAAATTTAACTGTGTCCCACAACAAAGCTCAAAAAAATTTACAGGAATACAAAAATATCCAATACCCAACAAAATAAAGTTCACGATATCTGGTGTCTAATAAAAAATTACAAGGCATGGCCGGGAGCAGTGGCTCATGCCTGTAACCCCTGCACTTTGGGAGGCCAAGGCAGGTGGATCACCTGAGGTCAGGAGCTCCAGACCAACCTGGCAAACGTGATGAAACCCCCCATCTCTACTAAAAATACAAAAAATTAACTGAGCGTGGTGGTGCCTATAATCCCAGCTTCTTGGGAGGCCTGAGGCAGGAGAATCACTTGAACCTGGGAGGCAGAGACTGCAGTGAACTGAGATTGGGCCACTGCACTCCAGCCTGGGCAACAAGAGTGAAACTCTGTCTCAAAAAAAAAAAAAAAAAAATTACCAGGCATGTCAAAAAAATGATCAATACTGAGTGAAAAAAAAAAATCAAATCAAGAAAAACAAGCCCAGAACTGACAAACATATTAAAATTTGAAGACAAAGGCATTAAAAGTTATTATAATTATATTCCAGATGTTCAAAAGGTTTTGCATAGAGAAATAGAAGATATTAAAGTACCAAAATCAAGCTTTCAGAAATGTAAACTACAGTGTTTGGGATGAAAAATATACTAGATGGGAACAATTAGATTAGACATTATAGAAGAAAATAGCAGTAAACTTGAAGGCATAGCAATAAAAATTATATAAAATGAAACCAAAAAAAGTTTTTAAATGAAAATACCATCACAGTGAGCTGAAGAACAACTTCAAATGGCTTAAAAGACATATAATTGGAGTCTCCAAAGAAAAGAAAAGAAAATGGAGGGGAGAAAATATATTTGAATAAATTATGGCCAAAAGTTTTCCAAATTTGATAAAATCTACACAGCCACGGATCCAATAAGTATAACAAACCCCAAGAACAAGAAATATAAAGAAAACCACAATCAAATTGCTCAAAACCAGTAATTAAGGAAAAAATTTAAATGGAGCCAGAGAAAAGAAATGTTATATACAGAGGAAACATAAGGTTGACAGCAGATTTCTTGCTGAAAATAATGCAACCCAGAAGACAGCTGGAGTACAGACAGCAAAAGACAAAAACCTGTTGACCTAGAATTCTATACCTAGAGAAAATAGCCTTTAAAAATGAAGATAAAATAGAGTTTTTTTCAAACATGCAAAAGCTGAAAGAATTCATCACCTACAGACCTACACTAAAAGAAAAATTAAGTATTAGACAAAAGAAAAATGACTCCAGGCAAAAATCTGCATCTACACAAAGCAATAAAGAGCAATGGAAATGGTGACTACATAAGTAAATATGCAAGACTGCATTCTTATTACTCAAATTTCCTTAAAATATCATAGATACTTTTGTTTGTTTCAAACAAAAAAAAAAAAGGAAAGAAAAAAGCAATGTTCCAAGTGAGTGAAAATCATGAAAACAATATGGATGATACTAGCAAGAAGAATTGGGAGTGACCCAATTATTATTGACTAGAGCAACTGGTCTGTGTAAAAGAACAGTAAGAGGTAAAGACAGAAGGTAGGAAGGTACCACACTATGGAAGACCTTGTCTTGAAGGCTTTATGAACTAATATTGTTTATGGTTTATTCATTAAGACATTAATATGAAGCAAGGGTTCTCAGTGTTTTCTTTCCTAAGATTAATTTCCTGGCAGAGTAAAGGATGAATTAGAAGGTAGACAGAGTAGGCAGGGTACCCAATAAAGATAGCCTAGGTATGGAAAAATATGGCCATAAATTACAATGGTACACTGGAAATAATAAAAAAGTAGTTGAGGGATACCTAATGGGAAATACTTAGTGATTAATTGCATGGAGGGGTTGTGACAGGAGGGAGTCGTAAGCACAGTCATATCTCCACTCTAACAACCCCTTCCTTCAAAAAGGGAAGCAATGAAAATGGTAACTACAGAGGTAGGTAAATATGTAAGATTTCATAAAGTCAATCATTAAAAAAGAAAAAAGAAACTCTCTGATTATACTTGGTTTTACCAAGGTTATAGTCAGTTACCTCTTTTTCTTAACCCATTCATTCTCTGTGTCTTCCCCTGTCCTATAGCATGTTTTGTAACAGATTGAAAAGCAAAAATGTACAGAAAAGCTGATGATGTAATGGCAATATATAGTGAAATACAAATGTAAGATCTAATTTCCACTGTATTAGATACTACTGGCAAAGGGTCAAATACGTGAAGAAAACACTTGCTACTAAAACCCTCCACTAATAACAAAAGACTGAACTTCAACACTACCTCCTGATTCTCTTCAGCAATTTTAGTAACGAGAAAAACATCAATTTAAATGTATCAAAATAAAAGCATGAAAAACGTTTTAAAAAATTAGTCTTAAGGAAGAATAACAGTCACTAAGACTTTACTTGTATGACAATCTGAGCCCCTGAAACACATGCTTTTTGTTAGCCATGCTTTATATATGTTTTTCAAAAGACATACAAATATACATTAATTCATAATTCCCTGCTAGATTTTATTAGGTACTTAAGTTCAAAAAGATGACTCAAATGCATATTTCATGAAGTACATGCAAAAAGAGAAATATCAGAAAACATGGAGTGCAGAACATAAAAAGAAACATCACAGAACAAATAAATTCACAAGTCCTCATACACTAATTTCTGATAATATTTGTCAAGCATTAATGGTATTTGCATTTGTACAAGAACATCTAATAATCATACATAAGGAATAAAAATATGATGTGGGAATCACTTTTGTTGTGTAGCAAGAATGATAAAAAGAAGCCAGATGAGAATGTGGTTTAGGCTTGGTAATGGCTAGATAAGAAGAACATTTTGTAACATCAGTCATTACTTTCAGCATGCCTGTTTCCCAAACAGACAGGATTCTGACCTTGTCAAAGGCCTGTGAGAATGGCACTGCATACTTACTGGGAATATCAAATGTGAAGAATGAGACGGTTGATCCCAGAAGCACATCAATAGCTCCACAGAAACCACCTAGGTCAGTGACCCACCTTTAATAAGTTCATAAGAGGGAAGCAAGAGGTTCATCTGGCTAAATCTTGTTGCTAGTGTTTGGGTAGTTTTTTAACTATTTAGAGATGTGAAAGAATAATTTCCATGGCCATTACATCACTATTACATTGCTATTACATATAAGAAAATGTCACAATAAAAGAACAAAAGATTCTAGAACTCCAGCTCTCTACATTTTGTATTACTAGCTTTGACTGCATTTCACAGGGAGCTATAAACTGAAAACACAAAGTACTCATTTGAAGGAAAAAAATGTTTAAACGTGCTGCATAAATGTATAAAGGAAAGACACTTCAAGTGTTTTACACTAGAAACATCAGTATAACTCAAAACAATAACTAGAAAATTGCCCAATATGCAAAACAGGGTTAATGTGGTATGGCTGCATTTGGAAAAATACATTCCTGAAACACTAACAAGAGAGATCAAGTATCTCCTCAGAGTTTAAATACATTTCATACATCAAACCCTGGCTGAATCTGATTTTTTCTAGCTTCATTTTTTATTTATTTAATAAATAAATAAATTTAATAAATAAATAATGTCAATACCTCCAGGATGTACCTTACTGACTCCCCAGGGAACTTTGTATCACTAGCTACAGCATGAACAGCAAGGAGGAAAAAAACAATGTATGCCTCCTATTATGGTTGAAATCCAAAATAAATTCAGCTTCTCTATAGCATTTATCTTGAATGTCATATTGGCTGATTGTTTACCCAAATCTTCAGCATGTAATTTCAATATTACATGCTGTATTTTATCTAAATTGGGCTTAATTACACTAAACTGATTATAACAATAACCTCTTCCAGTACCCCTACAGTTAGGGCCTATTTGTCATTTCCTTCTAGAAAAATCACTAGAACAGTAACTTTGTCTATCAGTAAGGCCTCATTTGTAAATAATTTCATTTTATATTCTTCACAAATATATTTATAGTATCTGAAATATTCAAGTATTATCTATTTAAGCATCAGAAAAGTTCAGAAAAATGATACTCTCTTCATCATACTTCATTTGAACAAGTCCTAGACAAGTTTACTATACATTTTTACTTAATATATATCAGCTATTAATTTAATAGTTATAGGGTTTTTTTTGTTTGTTTGTTTTTAAGACAGAGTCTCTCTCTGTCTCCCAGGCTGGGGTGCAGTGGTGCAATCACAGCTCACTGTAGCCTCAACCTGCTGGTCTCAAGTGATTCTCTCACCTCAGCCACCTGAGTGGATGGGACACAGGCATGTGCCACCACACCCAGCTAATTTTTGTATTTTTTTTTGTAGAGACAGAGTTTCGCCATATCTCCCAGGCCGGTCTCAAACTCCTTGGCTCAAGCAATCCACTCCCCTCCATCTCCCAAAGTGCTAGGACTACAGGTGTGAGCCACTGCACCCAGTCTTAATATTGATAGTATTTTAATACAGTGTCTTGCAAATGCCATTATTGCTATAAGAACTTTCTTTAATACTAACTCCCAAAAATTTATTTCTAAATGTAGATAAAGTCATATTCCCAAGTTCAACAAAGTAACAAGTTAAGCAGCATGCTTCTTTAATAACAGTAGTAGGAAATAGATACACATGCATGTATACACACACACACAAGCTTACAATTGCACACACATACACATACATATAAACACACTTACATTCTGTTTGCCACATGCCAGGGAAATATTATCTCATTTTATTCTCTCAGAAATGCTTTAAGATAGAAAATATTATTACCCTAATTTTACAGATGAGGAAATTGAGGGACAAATATCCAGTGACTTGGAATAGATCACAGTGTTAGCTAGGAGTCCATCCTAGCTAGTTCAAACTAAACAGTCTGACTCTAGAACTAAAGACAAATTCCATATATTCAGTTTATGAAGTGGACCAAAAAAGAAAACACAAGACTGCTATTCAGCAGATAGGACATAACATAAAGACACACAAAAGAAAGATATAAAATTGCATATGTAGTATGACAGCAATTCTGTTTTTTAAAATGCCCAGAAAGAGATTAGAAAGACATGTGCCAAAAATGTTAACATTTACCAATGAGCAATGAGATGTGGGCTCATCTTTCTTCTTTTCTAACACTTTTGTGCTTTTAAAACTTGACCAAAAAGTATGAATCTCTTTTACAATGAGAGACAAGAGAAAGAAAGGTTACATGCAAAAGCAAGGAAGTTTGACAGACTTCAAGAATGCTTCCTCTTGTCAACATTGCCTATGTACTACCAGTTAAAATGAAGACAATAAATAAAAGATTACCGAAGCTTATGGCTATTTATTCCCAAAAGGCTTAAGAGAACTCCCTTTCGCACAATAGTGCATGCAGAAATATGTATATAGTCTGATTCCAAAAATGCTATTTAAAACAAAGACGAAGAAAAGGAAAAAATCTAGTAGAAATATTAGTACAACTAGGAATCAAAAGAAAGACTTTAATGACTGATAGATGATTAGTGAAAATTGTGAAAGTAAAAAAGCAATGAGTTTCACAAAGGCCTAAACCAATAAACATTTAGTTATATACTTACAAATTTCTGAGGGAAAACCACGGCAGTCTGTGTATAAACATTACATATCATTGTCTGTGCTTTTAAGCTAAGCATTACTATTTCTACATTATACCCCCAATACATAAACTTTCTGAAACTCGAAATTTTAAATGTTCTCTCTAGAACTTGAAAACTTCATTTTAATTACCTCATACAAGTAACTGCCCAGCATTGCTTTTCTGCTGTTCAAAGAAAAAAGGGTTGTATCTTTTTCACCATATGTAAACCTGAGATAAAAATGATTTCTTCTTCTTGTCCACAGTTTACTTGTGAATTATATAGAAAACATATATACTTTGTTGTCCATATGTCTGTCCTCATCTGTATATTATCCTCAATTACATGCTTTTAAAGATTCATGAAATATTCTACAAACATTTGGCATAGCAGAACAAAAAAGAGGCCACTTAAACAATTAGAAATAAAAGTAGCAACTATTTTACATTTCAAGGCTTTTTTCTTCATATAAAAGACATTTTCATTTCTAGAAAATGAAATACACCCATTTAATTTTCTATAGTATCTCTTCATACTCGTTCTTACCAGTATCCATTTGCCAGACGTACACAGAACCATCTGAACACCCCACCACCAGGTAATCATCAGAAGGCCTCCATTTGATTACTTGAATAGGAAAAAGGTGACGAGATGCCAACATTATGCATTTTTTCTCTCGCAAACTTAGAAGTCCTACTGAGTGGTCACTGGCTACAGAGCAGATGCAGTGCTGTACTCTTGCCTGAAAAGAAGAATAAACCTTAATTGTGTTTAAATTAAATTTAGAATAAAATGGATCCTGTTTTCAATAACTTAAGGCAAAATTTATTATACATTTGCTGCCACTGAAAAACAACCACAATATTAGGTCATGTTGAAAAATATGTTCCTTTATATTATACATAAAACCCAGATCAATCATCAAAATATTTTTATACCAAATTAATTCTAGATTAAAGATTGCAAAAGGTACACTGGAAAAACTACTGTTCAAATTTAAAGATGACCTCATTACAATGATTGCTATATTGGAGCAGGCAAAGCTGAGAAAAAATTGATCTGTTACTAGGTGTTCTCTTTCCACAGTGTGAACTTTCCTTTGTTTGCTGTGGGAGCTGCTTTCTGCAGTGCTTCTTTCTGTCTGTGACTCTTTCATTTAGACCCATGCTCTTCCCTGCACCTTTGCTCAAAAACAATACCCTCTCCGTCCCTCTGCCACGATCATTTCTTAGGAGTCATAGATATTCACATTATCTGTAGATATGCATTCCTATTTCCTTCATGGTTTCTATCTATAATGTCAGCAGATGCATCACCTCAAGTAGCCACACAATAGCCAATTAAATGTTCTGCTGTGTATTTTCTGCTCACCTCTAGTTTTTGCCCTTCAACTCCTTTTTAGAACAAGACAAGATATAAATAATCAAAGATTTTCTCTGGTAAGAGAGAACTGAACCCATGACCTAAAAAATTAAAAATTAAAGTCTAGATTTCTATAAAACAATTTATAAACAATTGAAAACTTAACCTTTCAGTGACTTACTGGTTTATGCTTTCAGGTCATACTGAGGGAAACCACATAAAAACAGCCATCAGAAACCCATTCTTGTACATATTGTGGCTATTTATTGAGGGGGAGGCCCACTGCACTATAAATATACTCTTTCCTTTCTATGGGATCTAAAGAAAAAACACGTCAAACCTCACCCTGCTGGGGTTCTCCTAAGCAAACAGGCTGTTTTTAAACTAAAGATCAATATCTCAATATCTTTCCCAAATGGGACACGTTGATAGGTATTAGGTGAAAAAAAGGGAGGAAAGTGTGGTCAAATGTGCATGGGAAATACTGACAATACTGAGGTTGGGTAGTAGCTGTTGTTTTTAACCACAGAACTTCCAAGAACCTTTAGAATGCTGTGACTGTAATTATCTCTTTAAGGGGATACAACACCATTCATCTCCAAAGTTGTTTGACCACAGTAATCTTATTAAGACCTAATTTAGGTGAACATACTTTGGAAACTCAGAACTGAATTTTCTGTCTATAACAGTGCTGGATCTTGGGCATAAGTATCTGAATATGGTCTATCAATGGTCTCATTTGCTTTCTCCCCTTATATTCTCTTCACCATGATTTAGCTTTATTTTTATCTTACTAGATAATGTTTACTTTTGTAAACAACCTAAAATCAATGTTTGAATGAAGCTGCACAGTAATAAAACAAAAATAACAGTAATATTTAACTATTTATTCTTAAATTCAACTGTTTTATTTTTATTCTTTGTTAGCTTCATTTGTACTTTGTGTATTATAATTACACACTATAATCAGCATAACAGGTGTTTACTCATGTTAAAAGTTAAAAAAAAACTAAGTTTGGAGAAATAGTATTACAAACCTTCATTAAAACGTTATATAGAATTTTCTTAAGCATGTTTTAAGCTTACTTATTTTCCTGATAAACATTCAGTTGAAACATGAAATGTGATTCTTAATGTCTTAACAAAAGACATTAAATACTGAGGAGTAGTTGATTCTGACACACACAAATTAGTTTTATAATTAACAAATCAAAACAAAATGGCAAACTACAAATATAGTTAAATTTGGGTATGTTAGAACAAAACTGGGTAAATACACACACACACACACACACACACACACACAGCTACGTATGTACGTTGCTAATTCAAAGCAACAGGGAGTTCAATACAATGGGTGCTTTGCATTTCTACAGCTTATCATCAGTACTGACTTTGTCAAATATATCCATTATTCATTTTATAAAAAGGGTTGGTTGCTACATTAATGGTTAAATACAATATTCTATTTTGCAACATCGATCTGCCAAAAAGTGGTCATTTTATTTATTGCCCTCATCAAAGAAACAGTTATCTTTTTCTATGGGCATAATTAACTTAAAGAATGATGCCTAAACAGTATTCCTTTTAATCTGTTCATATCCTTCCATCAGGCACTGATCAGTCACAGTATTCACACACCCGACACTACTGTTTTCTATATATAATATTTAATAGAGCCTCTATGTTGCCCAGGCTAGTCTTGAACTCCTGGGCTCAAGCAATCCGCCTGCCTCAGCCTCCCAAAGTGCTAGGACTACAGGCATGAACCACCCCGCCTGGCCACTGATCCTACTTTTGATTCTGCTACTTAGACTCCCAAACTCTCCAAAATCTTCTTTATAAAGAGCTAATCCCTAATTAGTGCCACACATCTAACTGACCTACTTGCTAGTCCCCACGTCGAAAGTCATTTCATTCATGCTCACATATACTCTAGTCATTCCTTTTCAAAAAGTAGAGAAAATGAAGTATGAGTCAATATGAAGTTTTGCCAATATTCTCTACTATGTTAGGTGTTCCTAAAATTCTGCCCTACTGGAGATCTCAACATCTGAGGTGACACAAAGCTGCTGACAACCACTGAGCTACGCATACTCTCTCTCTGTCACAGATCTCCTTACCATAGTTTGTAATTTAGCAGAGAGAGGACTAGAGCCATTCAGCAAAGAAAAAAGGTTTTCTCATTCTTATGAGAAACTTGACCTTCCGCATTATCAACCCCTCATGAGAAGCTTCCCTGTCAGAACTTTCACCCTCCCCACAGATACACAGGCAGATAATTTCAAAGATTTAAGAAAACGTAGTCTATCTTCATAAGACTTAAAAACTCTACATTATTACTGTCATGTAGTAAAAATAAAGGAATTACAAAATGAATATTAAATAAGAGCATAGGATCTGCTTTAAAAAGTAGATTATGAGATGTAATTTTCTGAAGGTTAAAAAAAAGAGCTTTAACACCAAGATTCTAGCTTTTCATTTCTACATGACGCATTCTCCTCTGACACATATATTTAACTAAATATGTTTTAAAGAATACTTTTATTCCCCTTTCACATAGTGTAATAATGAAAATTTGCAAATAACAAGCTCAATCTACAAAAAACTGTTTGGTCCAGGCCAGGCACAGTGGCTCACACCTATAATACCAGCACTTTGGGAGGTCGAGGGGGATGGATCACCTGAGGTCAAAAGTTCAAGACCAGCCTGGCTAACATGGTTAGAGCCCGTCTCTACTAAAAATACAAAACAGTAGCCGATGGGGAGGCTGAGGGAGGAGAATCGCCTGAACCTGGGAGGCGGAAGTTGCACTGAACCGAGATCGCACCATTGCACTCTAGCCTGGATGATGGAGTGAGACTCCATCTCAAAAAAAAAAAAAAAAAAAAGTTTCGTCCAAAGTAAACATGATATACCATCTCTGTAAATGATAATAAGTATCTAAAGAGTTAACTTTAGCTTTACTGTAATAAGAAAGGCTGGAAATAGCCAAAATAATCAAGGATGAAAACAAAAAAAAATCAATATTACTAAGCCCAAGAAAGCATAGTTATTAGAGGTACTTAACTCACAAGAAAAGATGGTTCTGTGCTTTTTAAATATGGATTAAAATAAATCTAATTTTTCTTCTTTCAAAAAAATGCTAGTCCAACTCATATAAAGAAAACTGGCCTGAAGTGGAAATGACCCAATATAGTAAAACCTCATTAATTTTGATTTCACTAATTAATTCTGAGGTGATGGCTACCTTTGCAGCCTGTGTGCAAACAAATTAATGGTATAAACAAAGCAAATGTCTAGCTTATTTAAGTGTAAAAGGAAAAAAGACTATTCAAGCAACATTTCATATTAATTTTAAACAATGAACAGAGTAATAATAAATAATTCTCAGCTTTCTGTTAAATAAAAGCACTTAAAAGTTCTGATAAAACACAATTAACTTGGTTTCCTCTTATCTGTCCTCAAAATTATTAAAGCACTTCTTACAGAATACTTTATAACTCATATTTCTTCCTGATTTACACCCAGCTTCTTCACAAATGAGTTAAATTAGCACAATTCCTTTATTATTAAATTCTAGAGATCTGGGTTACTGAACACCTATTTCACCTGCAATGACTCATTCTATAATTTGATTAATTCCATTCTACTTCATCTTTTTCCATTTCAACCTCGAAAAGTCACCTAAACATGATTTAACACCAATGGCATTATAACAAGATAATGTATAAAACATTTAAACTGTATAAGTAAAATAATAATACAACAACTAAAAAATGTGAACCTCTTATCTTTAAACTTATTTGAAAAATATTTATGCCTCAAATTATTCCTATTACACATGCATTAAATAATTTTGAAATGTGTTCCCAATAGTTGTATATTTATAAATTGTATGTGTGTAATTCTCTGCAACGTATCACCTAAATTGTAATAGATGCACAAACACATATACTTTAAAAGGATGACTCAAGGTTTAAATAAACAGATTTAAGAATAAACATTTCTCAAATGTCTCACTAATGTGAGTAACTTCACATTACATTAGCCAATATCTCATGTCACAAAATAGATCCTTAGGAAGGTTTCCTTATTAATGACAGTGGATGTAAATACAAATTTCATATAATTATAAATTTTTTGCTGCCCTCCTCCCAGACTGATCAAATGATCATTAAAACTTGTAATATAGCCGATGAAGAGATTTTTCATTAGAAATATCTCCCATCCATATTTTCCCTGCCCATTTTGTGATGGCTAGGTTTAGAACTATATAATATAATCTGCAAATCCCTTAAGCAAGCACATTTTAACTGGAAACAAACAGGATGAAAGTAACTCTGGCACCCCACTTGAGGCTCACCCACTCTTGCCTGAGATGATGCGTGTCCCTCTGGTATGCAAAACAGGTGAGGCCACCAATGCCCCTCCTTCTAGTAAATGTTCATAAAGCTCAATTTCCTAAGATTAAAAAATAAGTAAGTAAAAGTTCTAAGATTTTCTTCCTATACCTCCATTGACTGTCTCATCTATTCTACTTCAGTAACTGCTGCTATCAACTGACTTAAAGAATGTAAACATAAAATTCCCCTTAAAAATTTGTATTGTTATGGAACAGAACTTATGCAGCACAGATGAAGTAGTCTATCAACTTAGATAGTATTTTACAGGTGAAAGCTATTCAAATTCATGTTCCAAACACTGTATTAATTCTGCCCTACATGCAATATGCACCAATGACATCAAATGCCAATTAAAAGTAAAGGCTAACAACAATCAACAGAATATTTAACCAAGTAAAAACTCTATTTTTATTTTATGAAAAAGCAAGGAGAGGGGAGAAAATACTGGCCCAAAACAAGTATATTCTTAGGTCAATTATTATTTTTCAAATAATTATCATCCTAAGCCAAATAAAGGCTCATTGGATTTGCCAGTAAATAATCCTCAGTAGTGCTGAACAGCAGAATGCCACAAGCTATCACAGAATCTGATAGAGTCAGAATATACCACCTAGGTCACCCAGTCTGACCTTACACATTTTACAAGACTTCATTTTAAACTGTTCCCAGAAACCTCTTATGTAACCTGTTCCTAAGCATCTGCCATGAATTACAGAAATCAGAGACAGCTAGTTTATCCCATCCACTAGCTCTCTGGGGAGATGACTCTACTTTCCAACAGCTCCCAGTGTAAATAATAGATATTTTTTATTTTCTATTTTTGCTAATTTGTTTTTCTAAACTAAATTACTCTTTTTCTTCATATCATTTCAGGAGCAATGGTCTTATGTGCCCAAAACAATTTTTCTCTTGGCCTGAATGGTCGCTAAACACATGAACATTCTATTGTCTTTCCTTTTAAACATGCCATCATTAGACATGCTGTAAATGACCAGTTTCTTCTGCTCATAAATCAATCCCACTATTCTCTTAATCATTATCTCTTGTACTTCCCAGAACTCTTGCTATGGAACATAAATGTGCAGTTAAGATGCATCATTTATCACGTTAAATATTCTACCTGAAGGGGAAAAAACAGCCTATGAAATTAAATGTTAATTTCACTTCTACACTTTCACAAAACTAGACCTTTAAAAAAAGCTTTAAAAATCCAAACTTCATTTCAAAAAAAAAGTAGAGGACTGTTTATTTAATACATGTTTTAGAAAAAAAGGCCATATGGTCCAACCAAAACACCGATTAACAAACTAATTGGATAATTACGTGAACAAGAAAACTTTTAAGGACTAGTTTTAATGTCTTCCTTTATTCACTGTATAAAAAAAACACTGAAGAAATAGTGGGCTAATTAGAACTCTATAATTCTTCAACTGCTTCCTTATTAATAAAATGGTAAAGAAATATGAAGGATTTAATACAAGATTAAGAAAATACTATCAAAGAAAAAACATGTATTTAATAAATAACATTGTGATAGCTTACAGAGGAGCAGATATTTTTTATCCTTACATCACCCCACAATCATAAATACATTTCAGATATATTATTTTATGTTTGTTTTTAATTTAGCCATTGTTTCTCATCAAGTCTTATCACATTTCTGGGTGGGATAAGATTTCAAGCTTCAAAAAATGTGGAAGAAACTACAAATAAAAAAATAAATTTGATTACATAAAAACTGAAAATACGTGTAGGTTAAAAAATTCAATAGTAAATAATAAATTAGAAATTCCAGCAACAACAGAAGCCACATAAGCTTAATATTTTAGTTAAGAGCTCAAACACTAATAACCCTTGGAGAGGAAAAAAAAAAGCAAAGGACAAAAAGAAAAATGTCTTAAAAAAAAAACTAAAATCCTTTTAGAAAAATTTGAATATTTCTAGTATCAAAGAAAAGCAAATTCAAACATTAAAATACTATTTTTACCTGTCAACTTGGACAAAGATTCTAAAAATTACAATGCCAAATAGTTAACATTTTGGGGGTTGATACTTTTTGCTAGGCATGTTCCAACTGCTTGGCAGTAATTCATTACAGTCTCATAACAACCCTTCGAGGTAGGTACTATTATTTCCATTTTTAAAGATGTAGAAACTGAAGCATATAAGTAACTAACATTTGTGCTGGCAAGCGGCAATGAAATGGGCGCTGAGAGTAGAAAATAATTTCATAATATAATTCAGCAGCCTTAAAAATGTTAATAAGCTATTATATCAAATTTCTGAGGTTCTGATACTTTCATTGAGTAGACTATATCCAAAGAAAATAATCCTAAATGAAAGAAAATATTTACATACAAACACATTCAATATTGTGTTATTTACAGTAGAAGATATTGGGAACAATTAAATACCCAAGGTAGAATTGCTAAGTAAATATGGTATGCTCACACAATGTAATGGAAAATTACTCTCATGAATAAGCAAAATAAGTTGGAAAATATTTGTCATAATATTAAATGAAGATGCAATATGCACAGGAAACTGTATCTACAGTATAATCACATGGATATAATAAAATGGATTTTAAAAGGCTAGAAGAACGTGTACAAAAATATATTAATTGGCCAGGCACGGTGGCTCACGCCTGTAATCCCAGCACTTTGGGAGGCTGAGGCGAGCGGATCACAAGGTCAGGAAATCAAGACCATCCTGGCTAACACGGTGAAACCCCGTGTCTACTAAAAATACAAAAAATTAGCCGGGCATGGTGGCAGGCGCCTATAGTCCCAGCTACTCGGGAGGCTGAGGCAGGAGAATGGCGTGAACCCAAGAGGTGGAACTTGCAGTGAGACGAGATTGCGCCACTGCACTCCAGCCTGGGTGACAGAGCGAGACTCCATCACACACACACACAAAAACTATATATATATATATAAATTGTGGTTCTCTTAATTGTAGAAGAATAACAGGTGACCTTTTACCTTCTTAGTTATCTCTACTTTCAAAAATGTTAACAGTAGGTATACATTAATCAAGGTGGAATGAAAACTATACCACATTTTTAAAGAGCAAGTAACATATTACAAGTAAAAGAAAATAAAAGGGGACTAAAACTGAAAAACTCCAAACTTGAATAATCAAAGATGAAAAACTAAAAGATAAATTATGCAAATCAATAATGAAAAATGACAAAAATTGGAGAAAACTAATTACTTTGAAATAGACAACTAAATCTGCTAGAGGGCAGCATTTATCAGTTCAGGCTGTCAAGTCAGACTACTCAGGATCAAATTCGAGCTCTGCCATTTGCTAACTGTCTGACTTGGATGAGTCATTTAACCTCTCTGAGTCTCTTTTCTCTATGTGATGTGGTTAACAGCAGTAACATACCTAATAGAATTGCTGTGTGAATAACACGAAACATAAATTCATGCAGCGACTAACATGTCATGAATACAAAAGATGATAATATTATCTCCATCATTATTATTATTATGTAATTATATACCATAGATTCTATCTTTTAGAATGTAATTGTATTTATTTTCTGAAGGGGTTAAGTGTTGCTGAAGTTTAGGTATCTACCAGAAAATGTGAAAACATTCATAATTCTTCAAGAACATAAGTTTCCCTTTTTCAATACTTTCTTCTCATATTAATACCTCTGCTTTAATTTAATCTGAATAGTTTCATCTGCATAATCATCAGTATCACTCACATGTTACCATAAATTACATTAATAAAGCTTTATAACAATTTATAAATAAATAAAATACGACTCCTCAATGGCCAGCTTCCATTGTTCTCTGAATATTTCTTATGTTTTTCTACTGAACTTACTTTTTCACTTCATGCCTTTAAAATATTAAAATGCTTTCTTTAATTTCACTTATATATTTATGGGTTTTAGAGACTGAGATGGTTAAATCTGCAAGCTCTAAAAATATAAAGTTTTGTTGTTGTTGTTGTTGTTGTTTGAGACAGAGTCTCGTTCTGTTGCACAGGCTGGAGTGCAGTGGCATGATCTCGGCTCACTGCAACCTCTGCCTCCCGGGTTCAAGTGATTCTCCTACCTCAGTCTCTCAAGTAGCTGGGATTACAGGCACATGCCACCATGCCTGGATAATTTTTTTGTATTTTTAGTAAAGATGGGGTTTCACCATGCTGGCCAGTCTGGTCTCAAACTCCTGACCTCAGGTGATCCACCTGTCTCGGCCTCCCAAAGTGCTGGGATCACAGGCGTGAGCCACCGCGCCCGACCTTATATTCTAAAGTTTGTTAAGGAACTCAAAGTGTTGCCCCTTTCCATTCTCCACACACCATTCAGCTGTCCGCTGTCATCTGTCCATGCCCACAAACCTTGGGCTGCACACATTCAGGGAGTTAGACCTTCTGAAAAAAGACTGCCTGGTATTACAACTCCCAAAAGCTTTCTGTTGGTCCTGCCCTTCTACTTTCTCACTCCTCAACTTAGAACTTAAATGGCAACCACACATCTGACCAAGCGATTTTTAAACTGTCTGCTTGGCCTTACCTGTTTCTGCAAATCATACCTATATCATTACAAGAAATAAACACTGGGCCAGGCATGATGGCTCATACCCATAACCCCAGCACTTTGGGAGGCCGATGTGGGCAGATCACTAGAGGTCAGGAGTTTGAGACCAGCCTGGCCAACATGGTGAAACCCCATCTCTACTAAAAATACAAAAATTTACTGAGTGTGTTGGTGAGCCCCTGTAATCCCAGCTACTCAGGAGGCTAAGGCACAAGAATCGCTTGAACCTGGGAGGCAGAGGTTGCAGTGAGAAGAGATAGCACCACTGTATTCCAGCCTGGATGACAGAGCAAGACTCTGTCTCAAAAAAAAAAAAAAAAGGAATAAACACTGAATTCACACACCTCTGATACAGCCACAGAAAACTTTCTCTTTCCTTTCTCATGGAAACAAACGGGTTGACAGATACTGTCCTCATTTTTCTAACTGGAGATGCAGAACAAACCTGTATATCTCTTTCCTGGGAGTATATTAACAGAACACAATATGCTAAAAGCACCTCTTTGTTTTGAAAGGATGAGAAACCTAACCTTCATGTATCAAATAAACACAGAGAAACCTAACCTTCAGTGTCCACAAAACACTATGGGCTGGCAAGAATGCTGTGCCTAGCCCATAATTTATGTCCTAAGAAGAGCAATAAATGGGGTCAAACCTCCCCCTTGATCATCTGGGGTCATGTTGACAAAGGCTTTGCATGTGTAATACCCCACTGCAATCTACCCACAAATGTCCAGAAAAACATGACCCAGTTTGGGCCTCTCAGACAGTTGAAACCCCCAATTTTCAGGCAATGAGCAGGAAAGAATGGTACTTAGGACTATAATTTCCAAGGAATTAGGGGAGAGTAAAAACCTGTTATCCAGTTGTTGGTTCTTAATTATCTTGAAACTTCTATCTCATGCCAAAAAAAAAAAAAAAAACCCAGAGTTAGACTGTCAGAGGAAGAGAAGTCATCCCTAATTTGTGCGGGTTTTAAAACCACCTGGCCATAGTTGGGAAACAAGCAAATGAAAAGTACCTAACAGAGGAACAAAGTATATCTACAGTAAAGTCAGTTGAGGCTGGGCACGGTAGCTCATGCCTGTAATCCCAACATTTTGGGAGGCCAAGGCAGGTGGATCATTTGATGTCAGGAGTTTGAGACCATCCTGGCCAACATGGTAAAACCTCATCTCTACTAAAAACATAAAAAAATTAGCTGGGTGTGGTGGTGCGCGCCTGTAATCCCAGCTACTGGGGAGGCTGAGGCAAGAGAATCGCTTGAACCCAGGAGATGGAGGTTGCAGTGAACTGAGATCACACCACTGCACTCCAGCCTGGGTGGCAGAGTGAGACTCTCTCTCAAAAAAAAATAAAAATTTGGCGGGGCGCAGTGGCTCATGTCTGTAATCCCAGCAATCTGGGAGACTGAGACAGGCCAAGGTCAAGAGATTGAGGCCATCCTGGCCAACATGGTGAAACCCCATCTCTACTAAAAATACAAAAATTAGCTGGGTGTGGTGGAATTCACCAGTAGTCCCAGCTACTCGGGAGGCTGAGTCAGGAGAATCACTTGAACCTGGGAGGCAGAGGTTGCAGTGAGCCAAGATTGCACCACTGCACTCCAGCCTGGGTGACAGAGCAAGACTCCATCTCAAAAAAAAAATAAAAATAAAAATAAAATTTTTTTAAAAAGTCATTTGAGTACTGAAAATGAACGTACAAACTGCCCAGATTTAGGCATTTATCATCCAAATGAAAATGTAGATAACTGAAAATAGAAATAATAGCAACAATAATGATGATTCAATGAGCTCTCATTACAGGCCAAGTGTTACTTCTAAACCTTAAACCAACACTTCACAGAAATTGTGGCTAGGGCCTAGAGATGTTAAGTAACCTGCTAATGCCACTCCAAGATGGGTGACACAAATCCAGGTCTGTTTGGTTCTAAAGGCTGTTCTCACTGGCTTGACCAATTGATGGTCCCATTATTTCAAGCTCCATATGCCTACAGCAGAGTGTGCTCTCCAACTCCTTTAGAAAGTCTTCACCAACGACTAAGAAAAACCATTGATAATGACTCCAAAAAGAGAATCATCATACAAAAGTCAACTTTGTTGTTTGTTCTTTTTTTCTAAGATGTTATCATCCATTTTCATTTCATTTTACCAGCTCGTCAAATCTTTCTTTAGACAAATAACATGAACATTTTCCCTCTCAGTACAGTCCCATATTTTATTATCTTTACTTTTCTCTTCCCTACCTAAGTAGGCTGAAATAAAGTGTCCTATTGCAGCTAGACTGCAGCACATACAAAACCATCACTCTGATCTGTTGGTCATTATTTTCTTTTTGTTGTTGTTTTTGAGACGGAGTCTCGCTCTGTCGCCCAGGCTGGAGTACAGTGGCGCAATCTCAGCTCACTGCAACCTCCACCTCCCAGGTTCAAGCGACATTCCTGACTCAGCCTCCCGAGTAGCTGGGACTATAGGCACGCGCCACCACACCCAGCTAATTTTTTTGTATTTAATAGAGATGGGGTTTCACCATGTTGGCCAGGATGGTCTCGATCTCTTGACCTTGTGATCCGCCAGCCTCAGCCTGCCAAAATGTTGGGATTACAGGCGTGAGCCATCGTGCCTGGCCAGTCATTATTTTCAAAGTAATGTATTTATGTCCAATTCCTGCCAGGATCCGCCTAAATCCAAGTACTATCAAGTACTATCTATTGTAGACAGATCCATCAGGTACTAGTCAGGAAAACATCAATTGTTCCAGACGCCTCCACATAACATGCATAATGCTAAGAGCATCTGCAAACAGAGGTTGTTAATGTATCATTTATGATTTTATAAATATCCACAAAACTAATATATTCAAATATCATATATATTGACCTTCCTTAAAGTCTTCCAAAATCACCCAAAGTAGACCTCCTAAGTGCCCTATGTACTCCCTGAGGGCTTTGAAAAACCCCTTTTCATAAGATTTATCATACTCCTTTATAACTGCTGTTTGCTGGTCTGGCTCCCTCATTAGACTAAATATTACAAAAAAAAAAAGATATCTTATCCCTATCTCTGGTTCTAGAAAGTGCCTGAAATATGGCAGATAGTCAGATATTTGCCCAATGAATGTCTAATCAAAAATATGTTGCACCAAACTGAATACTACACTTAAAAGGTAATTCATTTCTTCCTAGCAATTTTTGCCATTTAAAAATATAGAGAGCAGTGCATGGTGGCTCACACCTGTAATCCTAGCACTTTAAGACGCCAAGATAGGAGGATCACTTGAGGCCAGGAGTTCAATGCCAGCCTGGGAAACATAGCAAGACTTCATCTCTAAAAAACAAAAATTAAATAAAAAAAATAAAATGTAAACTCATTTTGAAATTGTCCTATGATTGTGTTACTCAAGAAAAATTAGTTGTTGTGTAATACTTTCTCTCCAGTCCAAAATAAAAAGTCAATTTAATCAGCTACTTCATTCACTAGGTTTAGCATGAAATCACTTCTGACCATTATTAAAAGTAAATTTCATGCCTAATCAGCAATATGATTTAAGATTTTAAGGAATCTTTCCAAAACATAAGAATTTCTAATTTTTTAAAATGTTTGGCATGATATCAGCACAGTCAGCTAAGGATGCAGTCTTTCTCATTACTGTTAAAAGGGGCCTCTCACTGCCAGTCCCTTAGCACTGAGTTTTCTGGCCTCCTACACAAGAGACAAGTGTAAGATATTAAATTGCAGTTTTGCCATTAAAATAACAAAAATTACTTGCACAACCTAATATTTGAATGTATACATAATATTCATAGCATGATAGGGTCTCACTCTGTCACCTAGGCTGGAGTGTAATGGCGCAATCATGCCTCACTGCAGCCTTGAACTCCAGGGCTCAAGCGATCCTCTCACCTCAGCCTCCCAAGTAGCTAGAACTATATGCCCATGTCACCAAACCCAGCTTTTTTTTTTTTTTTTTTTTTTTGGTAGAGACAGGGTTTCACTATGTTGCCCAGGCTGGTCTTGAACTCCTGGCATCAAGTGATCCTCCCAGCTTGACCTCTCAAAGTGTTGAAATTACAGGTGTAAGCCACCATGCTCAGCCTCAACTTTTTATCTTTAACACAATAGTATAGAATAGTAGTATAAATTTGGAAAACATAAAATTATCAAGAATATAAAACCAATCAGAATGTACAACTAATATAGTATTGGTAATATTAATACATTTGTGCTTTAAAATGAACGTGAGAGCTATAGTTACATATGCTCTACATACAGCTGCTTTCAAGACTAGAAAATTAGCAAGGCTTAAAAGATTATAAACAGGATGATGAAGGATTATGGTAGTAAAATGGTGACTGTACAAGCCTATTCCTCATTGTTTGAAGAGCAATTTGACAATACCTATTCAAAAGCCTTTAAAAATTAATATGCCCTTTTTTATAGCAGCTCCAAGTATAAGAACTTATCCTAAGAAACCATTCTAGAGCTACAAAAATATTTAGCTGTACTAATTATCATTCCCACCGTTGATAACAGGCAAAAAAAAAACTTTAAAGCAACATTCTAAAATGTCCAATAAAAATGAATTACAGAGTATCATTTAAAATGATGTTGTAGGAATACTCTTAGTGACAAATATGACGTCTTTAGAAAATATCTCTATTTTCTATAACTATGTATTATTTAATTTTTAAAAATAAAATTAATATCAAAAAGATGGTGCCAAATACATAAAAATATATGAAAATGTTCTCAAAATCAAAGAGAATTAAGTGTTAAAGGAAAAAGGATGACACAGAACATTATGTACATTGTATTTTAAGAAAATAATGTTAGTTCTGCTTCCTGTTTTTGCTTAGTTTGTATTCACAAAGTTTGCTCTGCTTGACTTCAGATATTAAGCTATAGGTATAGACATTGCTTTTTAAATGCAATATTCAAATTAAATTAATAACAAACATCTAGAATCAAAAATGGGAGATAAGAGCAAATTCAGGCAAAAGCTTTCAGTACTTTGTCAGAATAATAGTATGATATATTAAAAAGAATATCTAATTTGTTAATTGCCCTTACTGGCTGTGAACATTAGCCACACTGCTATACACACAGTCACGTGTTCCATTCATATTAGCATACCTGTTTCTAGGAGCCGGGAATCTAATACTGGTTTTAATACTGTCAATTGAAGGCACAAACACTAATGTTCAGGTTAGATGCCGCACATTCCTGTTTTCACAAATCCATGCTGCCCCCTTCTGGGTATTTTTGGAGATTATGTGACCAAAAGTTTAATATGATACATTAAACAAAAAGTATTCATTCTTTAACTAATATATTAAAGAACTTAGCCTATATGCTTACATGTAGAAACATACCACTGGTATGAAACAGTTTATTTTTCGGCATTTTCCAAAACTTCTGTTCTGAATAATTCTAACAACAAAAAGACAGCTCTGAGAATTTAATCGTCAATGCAAATAAGGAAAATAAATAGTAAATATTAAATAGCTATAATACTAAAAGTAAATAAAACATGACACTTTAATAAGTTTCCCTACTCCTTCCTCTCACTCTCAAAAGTAAACCAGGGTCTGAATTTGGCACTAGCTTTCCCTTCGGTTTTAATATTTTTACTACCTATACATGTATCCAAAAATATGCAATATGGATTTGTGTTTTTAAAATGTAAATAAATGGTATCACACTGTATTACACACACAAAGGTTTCATACCACAAACTGTACTTCTAAATCCAGCTACCTACCACAATTGAAAATCAACTAAGAAAATATGGACAGTTTCATGTAAAATATCACCACAATTCAATAAGTTGGCAATATTATACTGGGTGATTAGTGTTATTTTTTAATTCATGAATTTTCACTGCTGTCAATCATATCTATGTGGTTTATTAAGGAAAATGTTTTATAACGTACTCTTGATATATTACAATAATTTTATTCCCTCAGTATTTTTTCCAAAACCTAGTTTCTTTCTCTAAGAGTAACCTATGTGGAAATAAAAGAAAAAGTGCCTGGGTCTTGGACAATAGACTCCTTAAAGCTAAAATCTATAATAAAAGGAGAACGATAAGTAACAGGGAAAGGTAAAATAAACTGGGAGGGAGGTGGAAGGGAAGATGTCAGATCATCTCATCTGTAACTACATAATTCTAATGATGGAGCCTTGGAGGAAGTTTCCTGCCACAGCACTCCAAAGGCATTAAAAGTATCTGCCTTCCCTTTCACCAGCTCTCTTCAGATTCCCCAGGCAACTGGTACACTCTTGGCCTCCCCTATCCCAGAGTTCAGATTTTGCTAATTCACCCAAGTCTACCTCTCACAACTACTCCAATCTGAAAATCATTCTCTCTCTAACCACGCTGTGTTGTGTAAATTTCGTAGTTGTCAGAATAAAATTAAGCTAATATTCTATAGTTCTGAAGCATTAAAACACTGTAAAATAGAAAATGTCTGAAGGATTAATAAGACATTGCACTCAAGGTTAAGGGAACCAAAAAGCTGGAGAACATGAGAGAAAGGGAGACTTGCACTTCCTTAGTAATATTTATAACTTTTGCATTTTATACTATGTGCATCACTACCTATTTATGAAATATTTTAAGGTACCATAGTAAACAGTCCAAGTACAGATGAAAAGTTAATAGCCCAGTTTAAATTTTAGCTGTTTTTAAAAAAAAGTTTCTAATACATCTCCTATATCTAATATTTGAAGTGGCAATATAATTTAATAACAACATAAAAGCTCGAGTTTAAATTTGAATCCTATTAAAATTCATAAGAACTGTCACATCTGAATAGCAATAAATCATGAGAAAACCACTCATTTAAAAATAATAAACATAACTTGGAATGATAAACAAAAATGGTATAGGACTTTATATCTGTCATATAATTTTTATACTGTGAAGTGAACAGCTTTATTTCAAGCAAATGATATATAGTAGTTTGTTTTATCAAGAAACTGACCCTTTATATACTCTTAAAAAAACAGAAATGGCAAATAACCTAATATTAGAAACCTCAAAACCACAGATTCCAACGCCTCTCAAGAAGTCAATATGTAGTTAGTCAAACCTCTCAGGTCTTTTCAAGTAGTTTACCAAAGCTCCTTGTTTCTCTGGGTGCCTATAATATGCCCTTGCCATCATCACCAAAACATTTGTGATTTATAGTCTGCCTGTACCAGGCTTAAATACTTACCTTATCCTCCTTCTAAAATGTAAGCTTATATTTCTTGGAACATTTAAACACATTACTTCCTCAACTGTTCTCAATAACCCTTCAGAACTACACAATCCTGAATTATTTCAAAATTTTATATCTTAAAGGGTACCTTCAGATTTTTTAATTTTCTTACATTTTAATTCTTTAAAATAATCCATATCAGGTAAAAGCTAAATATCAGTTAACCAGACTATTCAATGAATCAATACTGAATTTCAAAGATCTTTTCCTAAATGAACTTTTGCTTTTTTAAGAAACAATATTGGCCAGGCGCAGTGGCTCACACCTGTAATCCCAGCATTTTGAGAGGCCGAGGTGGGTGGATCACGAGGTCGAGAGATCGAGACCACCCTGGCCAACATGGTGAAACCCTGTCTCTACTAAAAATACAAAAATTAGCTGGGCAAGGTGGCACATGCCTTTATTCCCAGCTACATGGGAGACTGAGGCAGGAGAATCACTTGAACCTGGGAGGTGGAGGTTGCAGTGAGCCGAGATCATGCCACTGCATTCCAGCCTGGCAACAGCACAAGACTCCATCTCAAAAAAAAAAAAAAAAGAAAATGAAAAATAAACAGTATCTTTAAAAAATGAAAAACTAAAATCCTTTAACACAAAATAAAAGGAAAAATATATTCAATTTAAGTACTCTACATAATACTATATTTAGGCAATATTTGTTATCTTCGAATATGCGAAATTTTTTAAGTAATTAAAAGTCCCACTAACAAAAGAATAGAAAAATAGTTCATTAAAAATAAAGCATACAAAACCACTTAAGTCTGGCACTAAATTAATGCTAATCTATAGTAGGAATTTGGAAAGACTTTTAGATAAAAAGATATTAAAAACAGCTCAAAAATGGAGTGGAGAAAGAAAGGATGATAAATACCTAGACAGCAGAAAAGTAAGTACATGTTATTTGTCTACTGACATGTATGTGGAGTTTGAAAAGGGGGTCTGGAGTCTGTCTTCAGAGCTCATCTCCAACTTCCAGCTGCAGCATCTGTTCTACCTAGCAGACAGTTTTTCACTTTTTGTTACTATCTACCTAAGTTAGGAGACAAATAATGAATTATTTAGCTGAGTACTTTTTCTTAACAACTTTGTACGTTTTAGGAAACGTGAAATGTGACTATAAAGTAAGAAAGAAATCATCAGCTTTGTACATTCTTATTCACAGTTAAAGTAATTTTTACACACAACTGACATTTCTCTGTTTTAGAATATCTTTCCTGAACAAATAATTACAAGAAGTCCAAACTCAAGTTCCACCTGAATTCACCTAAAACCCAAAACTATTCTAATAAACAAAACAGATGACAAACTCTTCAGCATTTATCTCTAATCATTACTTTTGGTAAATATTTATAATCTTTCAACTACAATTAGCTGATCAACTATCTCAACTACTATTGCCCAATCAAAACTTTAAAACAAAAATAAAAATATATTCTGCTAAAAAGAACAGGACACTGGGTCAATTTATGAGAGGGACTATTCAAGCATTAGAATCAGTATATGATGTAGCAAACTCTAATCTCAGCCACACATTTTCTAAACATTTAGCAAACATCAAACTCTGCTTTTCATTAAGCAGTTAGGCTCTTTGATCTTTAAACATACTTGCTGATGTGCATAAAACCACCTACCCAGCTAACTGAACAGGTTACTAACTAGGCAATCATTATTTATTTGTTAAATTACCACACAGCTAAAATCAAGTATCTTTGTCTTTATCAGTACTTTTGAATAAGAATTTTAAAATTTCTTTTTTTTCTTTTTATAATTTCAATTTTTTAAAATTTAACTTTCATTTTAAGTTCGGGGGCACATGCACAGGTTTGTGATACAGGTCAATTTGTGTCATGGGGGTTTGCTGTACAGATTATTGCATCACCCAAGTATTAAGCCCAGTACCCATTAGTTGTTTTTCCCAATCCTCTCCGTCCTCCCACCCAAGAAAATTTCTATTGTTAAGCATGTAATAACTAAATTACAAATTGCAAATACATTATTTTTCAAGTACTAGACTTCCCTGTCTAGATCACTTTTCCTCATATTCTCCAGGCCAACTACCGCTTTTGGCTTGTCCAAGTTTAGTAGCGAGCCCATTCTCCGTTTAGTTGCATATATGTCTATTAGTATCTTATTCACTACATTTTATTTTTAAATACAAATAGTCAAAAACATCTTATTATTTTAAATACCAATCTGATTTTTTTTTTTTTTTTTTGAGACGGAGTCTTGCTCTGTCGCCCAGGCTGGAGCGCAGTGGCGCGATCTCAGCTCACTGCAAGCTCCACCTCCCGGGTTCACGCCATTCTCCTGCCTCAGCCTCCCAAGTAGCTGGGACTACAGGCGCCCGCCACCGCGCCCAGCTAATTTTTTGTAGTTTTAGTAGAGATGGGGTTTCACCGTGTCAGCCAGGATGGTCTTGATCTCCTGACCTCGTGATCTGCCCCTCTCAGCCTCCCAAAGTGCTGGGATTACAGGCGTGAGCCACCATGCCCTGCCCACTTGAAATTTTTTAAAAGAAATTTGTTTAAAAAACACAAAGGAATATATAAGCTAAAAAAAATGTATAATTAACATATTCAAATAGAGAGCATGACCTTGTGTAAGCCATTCTAAACTTTTTTTTTTTTAAACAGAGTTTCGCTCCTGTTGCCCAGGTTGGAGTGCAAGGGTACAATCTCAGCTCACTGCAACCTCCGCCTCCCAGGTTCAAGCAATTCTCCTGCCTCAGCCTCCCAAGGAGCTGGGATTACAGGCATGCGCCATCACACCCAGCAAATCTTTTGTAATTTTAGTAGAGAAGGGGTTTCTCCATGTTGATCAGGCTGGTCTCAAACTCCCAACTTCAGGTGATGCACCTGCCTCGGCCTCCCAAAGTGCTGGGATTACAGGCTTGAGCCATCGCACCTGGCCCATTCCAAACTTTTAATCACATTTGTAATTTAAAGAAAAACTATATCTTATTCTATCTAATATTCTATTATTTTAAATATTTTATTCTCTCACACACACAAAATCAATCAAAACAGAAATGGTTGTTCTAAACTGGTATAGAATTATCTAAATAATCAATTTTTGCATTGAAAATTTAGATATTTCACCAAATGTGCATTCAGAAAAGAAAATTGTCATGTTTCACCACAGGACATAACGACTATAAAATGAAGTTTAGGAGAGGGGTTGTAACAATACCTTAATTTATTAATGTAATTACAATAATATCTATTTCACCAAAATATGACATAAAATTGGTTAAATAAATACATAGCAGTTTTTCACAGTGAATAAGAAATTAACAACCTAATTGGAAGAAAGGAATAAAAAAGAAGGAAGAGAACAATTAAGGAGGTAAATTTGCAAATCTGCCAGGAAAAATAATGAGAAACATGGTACTAGGATTTCTTACAAAGCCACCAATATCAAATCAAACAAAATATAGCACTGGCAGAACATGGTTGATAAAATAAATTATCAGGAAGATTAAGCAAGGAAGCAGAAGGGCCAAGAAAAATTTTGTAGACTTTGAAATGAGATATCGTGTAGATACTGCAGCAGATACACCAGTAAGACTGTTTTCAATTTCAGTAATACCAGAGCTGGTGACAGTGAATGAATTATGATAAGCATGACATGTCTACAAGAAGACGATGTGTCTATATGTATGTGCAAACAAATGTGTGAGTGTTGAGAGACAGTGATTATGCACACAAAGATGACTAATCACATGAATAAGTCCCATGATTAATAAACAATAAAAAAAAAGTACTGTTATCAGTCCTAAGCCTTCCTAAAATCTCATATTTCTATTTATAAGACATCACAGCCTAACTTAAAATGCATCAGAAAGCAATCTGGTTCCACAAAGGTATGTATGAAATTTTCCAAAATCATCATCAGTGACTGTCAGGCTTTGTCTCCCTTGTTACAACAATTTTTTATTTAAGTGAACTCTATCGATAAGTATTTTGCCTTTACCAACATATATATTCACTGTCTTTGCTCAGATGGACCCAAAAATAATGAGATTATACAATGTCTTCAGGCATACTTAAATTATTTTAAAATGTAAAATTGAAACATCATTCAATAAACATTTTCTCAACTGCTGCTATGTTTCAGAAAGAAGCCAGACCATTTCGAAGCTAGTAAAAAAACACTATGTCTCTCTTCTGTTTCTATGTGCCCCAATAGTTAGTGGCCGTAACTTTGCCTAAATGTTACTACTATTTTAGTTTTAAAATTGAAAGGGTTTTCTTAATTCTCTTGTCACACTTCCTTTAAGTTAGTCTAGATTCCATTTACATTCCTGATAGTAATATAACTTGGCTCTACCATAGTGAAATAATCTTTTATATAAATCAACTTACACTACAGTTTTCAGGTGGAACTAGAAGTTGAGTAATCTCACCACCATGAACACAGAAGATATGTTTCATTTCTCCAGAAAATATGTCCCAAATTATGACTGAAAAATCCACACCTCCAGATATCAGGTATCTTTGATCATACCGAGCTGAGACCTGATGAGGATATAGCAAACATGTGACTTTGTTCCGATGACCACGGAGTGTTCTGTGAGGTGGCCAACCTGTGAATGAGGGTTTGGATTTAAAATGGGAAAATTAAAGGTTTACCAAGTTTCAGTAAGTAAAAGTAAACATGAATGTTTAGAATAGCTACAAATTATATCACAGCAAAGGCTTCCAATTTTATCTTCTAACACAACTCTGCCTCATTCAGTATCTACTAGCCACATGAGACTACTGAGCACTTGAAATGGGTGTAATCCAGATTCCTATGTGCTGTGAATTTAAACTAGTCATGAGATTTTGAAGAGTTGATACAAAAAACCTAAAATACTTCATCAACAATCTTCATATTGATTAGAAGTTGAAATGAAAATAGTTTTTGCTATATTGGGTTATATAAAATATAGTCAATTTCAACTGTTTCATTTTATTTTTTAACACAGCTATTAGGAAATTACAGGTATGGTTATATATATATGGTTGACATTAGATTTCCACTGGCTGTTGAGAGGCCGAGGCAGGCAGATCACTTGAGGTCAGGAGTTCGAGACCAGCCTGGCCAACATGGTGAAACTCTGTCCCTACAAAAAATACAAAAATTAGCTGGGTGTGGTGGCACATGCCTGTAATCCCAGCTACTTGGGAGGCTGTGCAGGAGAACTGCTTGAACTCAGGAGGCAGAGAATGTAGTGAGCCGAGATCACGCCACTGCACTCTAGTCTGAGCAACACAGTGAGACTCTTTCTCGGAAAAAAAAAAAAAAAAAAAAAAAAAGATTTCTATTGGATGGTACTGTTCTGGAGGATTTTCAGAATTACTGGTAATATAGTAATTATTTAGTAATCCATAGAGATAACTAAGAGATGAAACTATTAACATATCTCAAAGAGATAAAATTGGATACTTCTTTATTTACAGTCATTACACTGTATTAATTCTAATAACAGGCACTGAATATTTTATCTGTGCATTAAACTCTACCAACTACATAGCACCCCAACAACTAACTACACTGATTCACTGTATTTATTTAAAAACAAAGAACAGAGACATTTTCACTCTCTGGGTAAGAGTTGTCAAAACACTTTAGACATACGGAGCTCTTCAGTATACCTCTTCTGAGCATGTGTTCCCCTTGCAACAGCTGTACTATGGCCGTCTGTGTGGCAGGTACAATAACTATGCTTCCATCTTCACGACCACAAACAAGTCGTCCATGTGCTGGTATGTACACACTTGCAGTTACTTTAAGAGGTTCATTACTATTGGGAATCACACTCAGCTGATCTATAATTCCAGCAGGACAAGGATTCAGTTTATCAAATGCCTCTTGCAAACTAATAGAAGTTGTCATTGCCAGCCCTGTAGAGGTTTGGTTTTGTATAAAAGAAAAACATTTGTGCATGTTAAAAAAAATTTAAAACATTAAAATAATGTTGATTGATCCAGTAATCAAAGAAAATGATATACGTCCATTATGAATATGTTATTCAGTAGTTGGTATTTAAGATATTAAATTAATTAAGAAATTGTTACACATGATTTACTATTACCTTCTTCACTTCCCTGTTTATCAGCTGTGTCTGATATGTTCCAAATATTCAACCTTCCAGAAGAATCACCCTGAATTAATAGTTTATGGAAATATTCTCTGCATCCATAGAAGAACCGAGTAACAGGAGAACAAATTAGCAACTGCCAAAAAAAGTATTTGAATATCTTTAGCTGTATTTTTAATCAAAATATTTCACACATTAATGCTTTTCAAATAAAGATATTAGGTAATTTGTCCCAGTAGCCAAGTTGAAAAAGTGTTTATAGCATGATTATTCAACAATATTTTAATGTAATTCTATAGCACTAACATACATGTCAACTAATATTCTAATCTAGTATAACACACACATTGAATGAAACAAAAACTGTATTTACAGCCTTTCTCTAAAATTAGCATTTATGCTACTTTTCACCACTTTATAATAACTCATGTATAGCCACAATAATGCAATTTAACTGCCTATTACTAAATAATTAACACATAGCTAAGCTTTATCAAAAAGAAAAGTCTTCACTTAAAAGGTCAAGATGAGAGAACTCACTAATCGTGCTTTTTTTGCCCACTCCTGATTAATCATTAAGAATAGCAACAAAATTAGGGAACAGTGGCTCATGCTTGTAATCCCAACAATGACACGGAAGATCGCTTGAGGCCAGGAGTCAGAGACCGGCCCTGGACAACTAAGTGAAATCCTGTCTCTACAGAAAAAAAAAAAAAAAAAAAAAAAAAAAAAAAAAAAATTAGCCCAGCGTGGTGGCACAGGCTCATAGCTCCAGGTATTCAGGAGGCTGTGGTGGGAGCATCACTTGAGTCCAGGAGTTTGAAGCTACAGTGAACTATCATTTCGCTACTGCATTCCAGCCTGGATGACACAGCAAGACCTTGCCTCAAAAAAACAAAAAGTAGGCTGGCCACAGTGGCTCATGCCTGTAATGCCAGCACTTTGGGAGGCTGCAGCGGGCAGATCACTTGAGGCCAAAAGTTCAAGACCAGCCTGGCCAACATGGTGAAACGCTGTCTCTAATAAAAATACAAAAATTAGCCGGGTGTGGTGGTGCGTGCCTGTAATCCCAGCTACTCGGGAGGCTGAGGCAGGAGAATCGCTTGAACCCAGGAAGCAAAGGTTGCAGTGAGCCGAGATCACACCACTGCACTCCAGCCTGGGAGTCAAAGGGCGACTCCATCTCAAAAAAAAAAAAAAAAAACTAACAAAATTGAACTATCAAGCTTGCACAACTAGAGGACCCCATTGTTAAAATTAGTATATTTTTCAACTAATAGCATATCATGTTTTACTTGCTCATATTTTCATAATCAATTTGAACCAAGCCTCTGTTAGCTACCAGCTACCAGGAACAAAAACCATTCATTAGAATCTTATGTGTACTTTTATTTTCAGCTCAAGATTTTGTGCCTTCAATGAAGTACTATCTGAAAATACTAAATAGTGTGGTGGACTTCTACTAAAATTCGGAGGATTACTTCACAAATACTGGAATATTAAAGAACGGAATCTTAGCCTGAAAAGCAATATTAAATTTGACTTCAGTTTTGACAATTATAGTTAAGAGTCTAATTACTGTATTCAAATACTGGTTAATCAAATACAGTAATTAACAGCTAAAAGCATTAGCCAATGGAAACTACACATATTAAGCATAACCAATTGTTTGACTTTACTTACTGAATTTTTTTTGCTTTTGAGACAGGGTCTCGCCATGTTGCCCAGGCTGGAGTGCAGTGGCACAATCACAGCTCACTGCAGCCTCCACCTCCCAGCTCAAAAGATCCTCCCACTTCAGCCTCCCAAGTAGCTGGGACTACAGGCGTGTACCACCACACCATGCTAATTTTTTTTTTTTGTAGAGATGGGGTCTCACTATGTTGCCCAGACTAAAATTTTTAATTGATAAACTACATATTTAACAAGGAAAAATTGCTACAGCAGCTGTAATAACCAATATTCTACATTTCAACACACCACAAAATACATGTTTTTAATTTAAAACGTATTAGGGAGCTGATATTTAAAGAAAATGATTTTTTTTTGGTTTTGCTTATGTATATTTTTTATACAAGTCATTATTCCTTAGGTTAATTGGACATGACTATCTAGGTTGAAGAGCAGTAAGTGGAAGTTTGAATAAAGAACAGACAGGCTACAGACGATCTTAATTGTACATAGATATACAAATTCTATATATTCAAAATATTCATGGAAAGAACAATTCCCTTCCCCTAGCCAACCGGCCATATAAACGTGAGACGTAATGTTCAGAATGATAAAGCCATGGAAACCTAGAACATCAATTTAAAAAAAAAAACAAAAAACTCTGCTTTCAAAGCCAAAGCTTCTTTCTTACTGCTCAATATAGAGTTGAAAACCCAGTACTAAGTGCTGTTGTACTTCAACACTAAGTGGATATTAAGCACGTTTTCAGAAATCACAATAAACTTTTATTTTTATAGAGAAAAAATGTTTTATTCTTTATTTCTAGTTTCTAATGATTTAAACTGCTACATGATTTTGTGGAGGTACTGCAATGCCTTGTTCAACAAAGGAACTATTATTACTCAGCATTATTACATAACTATGTGTGCTCTTCTAAAAATATATCTGTCACTATGTTTATAATTGCATGACAGTATGTAAAATAATTTACACCATCAATATGAACTTCATCAAAAAGTCAATTTCAATATGCAACTAGCATAAGATCACTTGTACTCTTAGAAAAATGAATGTTATTTCATAGGCATATTATATGTTTTTAAATAAGCAGATTTTGAAATGTCCTTATAACTGACCATCTCAAAATGTTTTACATTTAACACAGTGCTTTGAATTGTATCAAATTTTTTAAACCTATCACAAGACAATAAATACAGTTGTAGAAGTTTTTCAATGTAACTTTCAATTATAAATGACACCTCAAGAATTTTACCTCTTTATCTTTTCGATCCAAGAGGCTATGTTGCACAGGAGGAATTAAATTTTCAACTGCTTTCCCCACATCACTGCGGAATGAATCACTAGCTGGAAGGCAACTGAATATGGGAAAAATGCAATATTCAATTAAAATACTGACATTAAATACTTTATAATTCCATATGACAAGGTTTTCTGGTATTGGACAAAAAGGGGATTTTTAAATTATAGTTAATTTAATGCAGGTATTAAATTAAATAATGTTATAAAAATATTGTCCTTCAAATAAAAATCCACCTAATTTTTGCACTTAGAAGTTAAATTGGAATTAAAAATCTAACTTAAGAAGTTCTGAAGTGTTTTATCAAAGTTAAATATTTATACTACATACATTTTCTTAAATTCAGGTTGTACCCTAAATTCTGAATCTTTTACTTTTGATGACTGTCCTAATTTATTACTTGCTGCATACCTGGCAGGTAGTTTGTAAATATAACTTTGCCCATTTTCTGTCCAAATGATGACTTTATCTGCTGAGACAAAGTCCCCGCCAGTCCATGTCTGTCCATTTTCACTAGGACCTGAACACAACAAGGAATAGTCTCCGGCATCGAACACCTGCAAGGAAGAAAGACATTCACAATCTACTCCATATTGTTGTAAAAAGTAAGATACAGCAACATTTCAAGTTTTAAAAAAAAGCCTGGATATGTATTTAGAAAACTCAGTTTGCTGCATCAGATAAAGAAAGTTTGTCAATAAGCCCTGGGAGAGGTCACCTTCAATAGGGAAGACACAACTAGGCCCCTAATTATGTGTAACCTCCCTGTGGACAGGGAATAGACTATGACAAGTGGAGCGAGGGTGCTCCCCCCTACAGGAACAGTTATCCTCAGACTTTCTATCTAGTGAAAGTATTCCATTAAAGAATTGCAAATAATAGGGAATCAACCTCAAATATACAGGCTTGAGCCCTGTTTTATTTCTATGTCTAGCAACAGCATTTCTTTTTTTTTTTTTTTCTTGAGACAAAGTCTTGCTCTGCCACCCAGGCTGAAGTGCAGTGGCACAGTCAGAGCTCACTGCAACCTCAAACTCCTGGGCTCAAGTGATTCTCCTACCTCAGCCTAGCTGGGACTGTAAGAGCATGCCACCATGCCCTGCTAACTTTTTTATTTCTTATTTCTTGTAGAGACAGGGTCTCACCATGTTGCCCAGGCTGGTCTCGAACTCCTGGGCTCAAGTGATCCTCCCACCCTGGCCTCCTAAAGTGCTGGGATTACAGGCATGAGCCACCTTGCCTGGCCCAGTAACAACATTTCTAACAATAAACTGTGGCATGGGAATAACTCATAAGGGAGTTTACTTTGCTCTACATTATTTCATCAGTGTTCTAAAATACTATAGTTAACAGGCTCAATTTTACTATGTAATAATTTTCACATATAAAATTCAAATCCCTATAATTTCACCAGCAATAAAGGCTACTAACCTTATAGGGCTTTACATTTCCAAGGCACTGCAAAGTTTACAAAGTACCTTTACAATTATTATCTCATATGACCCTGAGAATCACCGCAGATGTTACTATTCCAGTTTACAGACAAGAAACGGACACAAATAAAGATTTGATCAATTGCTCCAAATCATGTGTCCAGTAAGTGATAGAGCTAAAGCTAAAAACTCTGCTCTTATAATTCCTAGCAGAATTATTCTATCACTTTCAATATTTGAAAAAAGTACATTAAATGTTGTTAGAAAATTTTCCCAGGAGGAATGAGTAATTCCTCATTCCTCAATAGCTCAGAGGTTTTATTTTACTTTTCTTTAAAGAAAACAATGAAGTTGCTTGTATACAGCCTTGAAGTTAGAACACATCCTAGCTGCATTTACCATGATTTCTTATAATATTTATCAGCGTATAACATCAGCACTACAATTATAGCCAAGAAAACTCCAAGAAAGAGTAAGGAAGGGAAACCAGCCCTCCAGCCCTATTATCTGTTAAAGCAAATCATACAACTATAAAAGTTAGAACAATATAGTATTAATTCATGAATGGGCAGACAAATCCAGAAGTCTGAAAACAGATTCCAATAATGTAGGAATACAGTATATTATCAAGGGACAACAGACGAATGAATTATTCAACAAATGGCATCAGGAACTGGGGGGTCCATCTGGAATAAAAAGAAAATTGGATCTACATCTCACAATTTGTACAAAATAAATTCGAGATTAAAGATTCAAAGGTATGTAAGACAAAACCATATAGGCCAGGCACGGTGGTGGCTCATGCCTATAATCCCAGCACTTTGGGAGGCCAAGGCAAGCTGATCACTTGATGCCAGGAGTTCAAGACCAGCCTGAGCAACATGGTGAAACCCATCTCTACTAAAAATACAAAAATTGGTCAGGCGTGGTGGTCCATGCCTGTGATCCCAGCTACTTGGGAGGCTGAGGCAGGAGAATCCCTTGAACCTGAGAGGCAGAGGTTACAGTGAGCCGAGATTGCACCATTGCACTCCAGCCTGGGCGACAGCAAGACTCTGTCTCAAAACAAACAGACAAAATTAAAAATAAAACCATATAAAAATTAGGGGAAAATGAAAGATTTTATTTGAATCTCAGCTTATGGTAAGCCCAACTGAAAACTTCTTCATGATAATAAGTATCTTAAAAAGCCATTCTGGTGGGTTGTAGTACTATTTCAGTATTGTCTTAATATGATGATTAGTGAAGTTGAGCATCTTTCTATACATTTACTGGCCATCTGGCTTTCATCTTTTGTAAAATATTTTTGCCCAATTTCCTGCTGAGTGTTCCGTAGTTTTCTTCCTGATTTGCAGGAGTTGGGTTTTTTTTTATAAATACTGGACAATTCTTCATCATCTATGTATATTGTAATTATCTCCTCTGACTACGTGAGTTGTCTTTTTAGTCTTATGTATGCATTTTAAGAAAGAAAAAGCTGTTCTCACATAATTATAAAATGTTTATAATGGACACAAATGAAACTGGTACTAGATACTCTTATCTGGAAGGGAAAGGTAAGTTCCAGCAGGGAAGAGACACATTTTTCACCGTATCCTCTTGCCCCCTTTTTTTTTCCCCCAAGACAGAGTCTTGCTCTGTCAGCCAGGCTGGAGTGCAGTGCCGCAATCTCGGCTCACTGCAACCTCTGCCTCCCGGGCTCAAGTAATTATCCTGCCTCAGCCTCCCGAGTAGCTGGGATTACAGGTGTGCATCACCATGCACCACTGATTTTTTTTTTTTTTTGTATTTTTAGTAGAGACAGGGTTTCACATGTTGGCCAGGCTGGTCTCGAACTCCTGACCTTGTGATCTGCCTGCTTCGGGCCTCCCAAAGTGCTGGGATTACAGGCATGAGCCACCATGCCCAGACTGCTTTTTTTACTACTATTTGCATCTGTTTTAAATTTTAACACAAAGGAAGAAACCCATAAAACCTATTCTAAGCAAGCAGCGGCTAGCTTTTCCTGATTTTATTCTAACATAGTAAGTGACAACGATAAGGTTAAGATGCTGCTTCCCTAGTCATTCCTTTCACCATATGGCCCATCCCCTTGTGTTCTAAGCTCAGGAAACCAGCCCATTCCAGGTTCTAATTATGACACAGTATAGCATAGTAGTAATGAGAGCAGCTGCTGCAGTCAGATACCCATGTTTTAACTCAGCAACCCCACTGCCATTTATATAACCTTTGTCAAGTTATTCATCCCTTTACTGCCTCAGTTGCCTCATCTGCAAAATGGGGAAAGTAACAAGTCCTCCTGTGGTAAGCAGTCTCTAACAGGGCCCCAGTGATCCCAAACCCTGGTATTCACACCCATGTGTAATCCTCTCCCCTGAGTGTAGGTTGCATTTTGTGACTGTTTTTAAAGAACAAAATGTAGCCAGGAATGGTGGCTCATGCTTATAATCCCAGCACTTTGGGGGGCTGAGGTAGGAGGATTGCCTGAGCCCAGGAGTTCAAGACCGGCCTGGGCAACAGGGTGAGACCCCATCTCTACAAAAAAATTCTAAAATTAGCCAGGCTTGGTAATGCGTGCCTGTAGTCCTAGCAACTCAGGAGGCTGAGGTGGGAGGATCCTTTGAGGCCAGGAGTTCAAGGCTGTAGTGAACTATGATTGTGCCATTGCACTCCAGCCTGGGCTACAGAATGAGACCACATCTCTTTAAAAAAACAAAAAACAAAAACAAGAACCTGGGTGATAAAACATGTTTGTTGTTTTAAACTAATAATTTTTGGAATGATTTGTTATTCAGAATTAAATAGCTAATCCACCTAACCTCAGAGAGTTGTAAGGATTAAAAGAAATAATACATGGCAAGCTTTGAAAAAAGTGCTAGTCACAGAGCAAGTGCCCAAAACATGCTATTTTTCTATTATGGAAATATTAAAGTCTGGCAATGTGGAAGTAATATACCTCTTCCATCATTAGCTCTGAAGTGATATGAGAAGACTTTCCAACTACAAGAAGCCAGGGAAAATATTGACTATTAGCTTTAATAACACCCTACAAAGAAATGTCCAACCTGTAGAAAACTCCCTAGTACTGCTTATATTGTACTGATAAGACAGTGACTAAAACAGTAGCAAAAAGGAGAAATTAAGACCAATGAAATACAGTCTCTAACTGAATCATTCCATAAACACAAACAAAAAAAAGACAACTATATATAGCCAAGTCCCAACTTCTCAAAATGTGATATCAAAAGCAGACATGAATTCTAAATGGTGAAAATAGTCTTGCACCAAGTACTTCTTTAGGGTTCTTTGGAAATCTGATAAACCAATGTCTTGAAGGATAAAAGTACAGCTTATTTATATAATTATCTTACCCTCCAATATTTGGAACACACAACCAAAAGTGACCTTTGTGTAAATGCACAAAAAGAGATGCTTTGGCAATTCTGACAATAAATTGGTTTGGATTCCTCCTCAAATATTGGCTCAGTATCCTGAAAAGAGAAAGATTTGTAAAACTTTAGGAATAGCATGATTGTCAATTAAAATTATTACACAATGATAAAGGCAACAAAATTAAATAAAGGCATCGCTTCATATGTTCATCATTTTAGCCCCTCAGGTAAGCACCAAGGTAGTAAAAAGCAGCAAAGATACACCCTAAAAGCAGCTAGACACAAATACTGTTGCTACAAAATCCCCTGAGATTTCAATTCTGATGATACTTAGAGTATCATCACTCTGGTAATGACAGATGATAAAGTCTGCCTTAATCCTAATTTTTGTAGCTATATGTGCTTTTTTAAAAAATCTAATTAATTCCTCTATCTTCTCCTGAATTCCATGCCTAAAAATTCCCTAGCTGAAGAGAATAGCATCAAAATTGTCAGACTTCATCTTTCTCATTGATAAAAAAAAGAACAAGGAATTCAAGCCCAAAGAACTGAAATAGATCACTAAAAATGGCTTTGTTTATTTTTTGTGGTGATTTGCTTTATTTTTTTTTCCTTTGAGTCAATTTAAACAGAAGCAGTTGAGGAGAACCTCACCTCTTTTACGTTTCTCCTCTACATATCCTGCGTAATATGTTTCTCTATTTTATATCCATGATAGAGCAGATGTTGCCATTAAAAGTAAATATAAAATTCACTCCCATAGCATACTAGAGAATCTTCCATACTATGCCTACAAGAAAATTATCAAAAAATAATCACTTTTTCCTTCCCCCTTAAAAAAAATGGAAGGGGCATATCATTACTAAAATTTTGAGCTACAGAGAATAAAAACAGAGAAATCACCCCAGTTTCCTCTTTCTCACCTGCATGTCACTTATTTCCGAGGTAACAATCCAGACCTTCAGGATGCCAGTCACCGAGAGTGCTACCACTGTGTCCTCTAAAATGAGAAGGGACAAAAAAGCAGCCCAGGTTACGAACATAATACGCTTTCTTTCTAAATATTAAGATGTTTTGCTTGAATAAAATTAAACAATAGCATGTTTTACAATTAGCAGAAAAACATAATTCTCTATTTCATGAAACAGAAACCAGGTTTTGAAACACAAGTTAATAAAGATGGCCAACAACTTAAAATTCAAGGAAAATTATTTCTAGCTAATTGAATTTTTTATTTCTAATCAAGAAGTTTTTAATAATTTCCAATGTTCTTGATTACTATGTTCACAATGAACTTTTACACTTCAAAATTTACAACTTTTAATTCTTTATCATGGATGAGCTCAAGCACTTTATTTCTTCAAGGCACAAATTTCTCCCCCTTTCCCACATACCTTGCCACCTTCCAGATACTTCATTGCACATTACATCCTCCACAGAGTGTGATCAAGAGAAAGATATGATATAAAATCTAAGTTCCTAAGCTTCAGGTAAGGGACTAGTGACAGCACCAGGGTCACGTACAGGAATTTTGAGAGGATGAGCATTGGAAAGCAGTCAACGTAGGTTCCAGAGTGAAGGAGGGGAATGTTAAAAGCAAAATCACATTTTTCTTCACTAACTAACCAATGAACTTTAGATAACAAACTATCTTAAATTCAATTTTCTTATCTGGAAGCAAATATAAATGAATAACAACAGTACCTATCCTAATGAGTTGTTATAAAAATTAAGACACGCCAAGGGAAAACATTCAGCACATACTAAATTCTCAATAAAGTTATTACTGTTATTTAAAAAATTGTTATCTTTAAATAAAAACCTTATCAATATCACATAGTTCTCTAGGCACTGTAAGGCATTGGAATTAACTGATTTAAGTTGCATTCTATTCTGTTCAGACTACAGTGTAAACATATACAAAAGGAGTGTAAAAATTTTAAATATGCAAACTGCTTGGTCACAAATATAGATCTGTTTTAAATAAAAGATTCATTGTAACTAATATTAGAGATAAATATATGAATGATTAGTTCCCTGTTGCCTGGAAAATTAATGCAAATCTCATTCTCACTGTTATGCTTAGGAATAAAGCAGTAATTCTCTAATATGCACAAAAAACCTCTCTGAGAAGGTTCACATTAGAGAAGTCAGCTCAATTTTATTTTACCAAACATCTCCCAAATATATTTAACCAGAGATCCCACCTTTTTGACAAATACCTATTAACAAACTTCAGAACCAACACTCAGAAGAACAGCGGCAGGAAATGAAGCCAGTGCATCCACTCTTCCTACAGTCCACTTTAGTGCAGGCCTGCACCACTCTCAGCTGGGCAACTAATCTCTTAATTTGCTCCCATCTTGAAGTTTAAAGCTTAAGTCCCTTCAGAGACTGCCCATCATCTACAGTGAGAGCCTGCAAGCTACAGCTCATGAGTCAACTCCAGCCCACTGGCTGTTTTTGTAAATAAAGTTTTATCGCAACACAGCCAGGCTCATTCACTAATGTATTGTCTGCGGCTGCTTTTGTGCTAAAACAGCAGAGTTGAGTAGTTGAAACATGGACCATATGGCCTGCAGAGCCCAAAATATTTCATATCTGGCCCTTTACAGTATAAGTTTGACAACCCCTGATCCACAAAGTGAATTCCCTAGCAGATACACAGGGCTTTCAAGACCTGTCTCCTGCCAGCTCTGCCAGCCTTATATCCTGCCACTCCTTCCCTCATACTTCTTGCCCCAGAAAAATATATCTACAGTTTCACATATACACCTATCATAATTTTAATGCTTTTGTACCTACAGACTATCTCCTTTGCCAGAAACATCCTGATCGCATGTCTGCTAAACTCTTCCTCACCTTCCAAATCCTAGATCAGACTTCATCTGATCTGGGCAGCCCTCTACTGCCCTCAATCAGCCTCACTGCCATCCTCTCCATACTATTTTTCCATCTTGCACACTTTGCACTCTAAACTGTTATTTGTTTATATATCATTGTCCTTTACTAGAATTTGACTCCCTTAAGTATTAATATTTCAATCCCTTGCACCTGGAAGACTGCAGGCATTCGATAAATATTTGCTGAATGACTACTGAATAAAAAGCTATGTGCTGATTTTCCTACCCTAAGAGGTTACAAAGCAAAAGCTCCTATAAAGCTGAAGGCAATTCACTAATGGGAAGCAGTGTAACACAGTGGTTAAAGTAACTACTCCGGGGTCCTTTAGCAAAGATGTCATCACACTAACTCTCATCATTCTCCTCATCTATATGATGAATATTAACAGTACCCACCCCACTAAGTATTGTGAGAATTGATCATATGTAAATGCTTAGCATGGTGCTTGGTAGTGTAAACACACAGTAAATGAAAGTCCTCATGGTGATGGTGCTGCTGATACCGGTGGTAGTGGTGGTTGTTATTTACCGGCCTCTATAGGAAGCACATAACTATGAAGCCAATTGAAAGTAAAAGAATGCTCCTTAAAAGGCTTATAAAAGTAGACATTCAATGTTCTGCATTAACTATTACTCTTTTCCTGACAACTTTACTTTTGCTTTCATGGTTGTTACTGAGAGGTTTCAACAAAAATGAAGAAAAGATAATAATATTTATTGAGCATCAAGTATATATCAGCCCCTTCCAGGAACTTTCATTAAATTTAACTGTGTAAAATCTCTCCTTTTTCACTGTCCCCATTTGAAATGGAAACATTCCCTATGCCTCTTAAGCAAGTGACAGAACCAGGCCCCAGAAATATACAGGTAAAACTACAGCTCTTCCCAAAGGTAAAACTACACCCCCAAAGGTTAAGCTATTCTTCCTCCACTTCAGATAATCACCCACATACTCTGTCAAAAGCTGGTGATCTATACATTATGGAATGGAGATAAGCCAACAATTAAGTCTTCATTCAATCAAAGATTTCTTTATGAAGGAAGAAACAGACCATAAATTATTGGTGTAGTTATTTCTTACATAGAAGAATATATCCCAAAGTATTAATTTATGATAAATTGTAGAATGTTCTAGTAAACTAAACATTAAGTCATGGTGCTAAAGCTCCTAACAGGCATAATACACTGACCTTGTGTTCGGTGGGATCGAATAATACTCATGGAGCTAATCCAGTCTGGTGATATCTTTGATACTAAGGAGTATAATACTTCAAGGCTGGTAGCATCCACAACAAGGATTTCAGGGTAATGTCCGTGGCATAAAAGCCTTCCTTCTCGCTGATTCCCAACAGAGAACTGGTAGAACTACATTCATGCCAAAAGGAAAAAAGATTTCTGAGTGTTCTCCTTTAATTTAGATACTTGATTAATATGCATTCATCAAGGTTATTACAATATTCTCCTAAAGCTCAACTTCTTCGGTAAGAATTTTAGATATTTACCAAATGGTACATATTATATGGGTGTATGTGCACACACATATATTAAGTTATATTAAAATTTTTAAATAGCTAACAAAAATTATTTTCCTAACATCTTATCCTCCCTTTTGAATTATTTTGAAACAGAATTCGTGATAATTGTTTTTATCCCCCTCTAGCATCTAAAACAGAACTGTTGAATAAATTAATAAAACACCTGAATAAAATCAGCTTTACAAATCACATCAAAAGGAAGCTCAGGTGGGTCACAAAAATAACATGAATTTCAAATAAGTAGAAATAGGGAAATATAAGCTTATAATTACTAGTTATTTAGAATACAATTTAGAAGGATGATTGATGTTCAAACATAATCAGGGCCTCAGCTTCCTTATATGTAAAATGATATACTCCTATTTAATATGTAAGGGTATCAGGAGGACTAAATCAAACAGAATACAAGAAATGCCTACACTGTATCTGCTCAATAAATGTGAGTTACCTTCTCTTCCTTTACCACTGAAATCATAATTGATCATATTTTAATATAATTCATAATTTTTCCAACACTCAACACAGTAAACAATTAGTAAACTGAAGTACAGAGAATTAGACAGCTATAAAAAAGTAAAAAAGAATACCAGGAATGTAAGTCAGAAACTACAAATTCCTGTGTAACACTCTACATATTAAGCCAGGCATATGAAACAGTCATGTCTTCTGAAGAGTTGGAAAGTTTTAAAAATACATGTCCAAGGACCAACTGCATGAGCAATAAAAAAGATATGGTCCAAAAAGTAGGTCAATTTGTGTCAATCACAGGTGGAATCACAAAGGATTTTGCAAGGAAGAATTCCATTATTTAGGACCTAGAGCATTTTCCCAAGTAGTGAAGGGGCTCTCACTTGGGTAACCAAGGTAGCCCAGAATTGCAGAGGCAGCAGCAATTTGCTTGCCCTGTATCTTTCCCCATTAGTCTCCTCTCCTTTCTTACCCCTCCCAACTGTACCATCTTACGAGGAACACTTTTACCGCTTCAATTCTAGTTTTCTTGTCTTGTTACTACCACCCACCATTTTTCATATAAAAATATAGGCTCAATGTTTTAAAAATATTTTAAATTATATACTTATAATAGTTTGTGCTTAGAGTCACAGAAATAGAAACTAACCTGTATGCCAGTATGTGTGCAAGCTAATTTTGTAAATTCAATACATCTGCCATCACTCACATCCCAGAGGCACATCTCTCTATAAAACAAAATAATGGTCAGCTTTGAATGTGACTTTTTAAAGCACCATTCAACTTTGTCACAGTGATTTAAAATTAATCTTCCATTAAAACTAACATATTTCAGAAAAAGTAGCATACAGTTATTACTGTTGTTCATCAAAATTTCCAGTCCTCCCTTGACCCTCCTAACACCCCTTCCAAACTGCCCACCCCCCACCATAGTCCACATTCTTTGTAGGCCCATAATAAGACTGCATTTCCTGGTTCCCTTTTGGTTAATGAAGTCTTGTAAGTAGTTCTGGCCAGAACCAATGCAAGGCTTTCCAGAGCTCTGTTCCAGAGACTGGCTGCTTCACACAGAGGTTGCTCCCTCACTCTGAACCTCAAAGTAAGGATAACAGTGAAGCAGAGTAGAGGCCTCAAGTGACACATGAGGGACAAGTGACAAAAACAAGAAATAAACTTCTGATTTAAACTACTGAGATTTTATATTTGTCATCCAGGTAGCTAGAGAATTTCAAACTGCAAAAAACAAAAGTTAAAGTCAACTGAATTTCAAACTTTTGCAAATAAAATACCAGATTCCAGTTTTCATTCTGTATGTATTGTAATTTTATTGAATGCACACAAAAAAACTAGATATAAGATTGAAAGATATAACATTGAAAATTAGAAATGTCAACATGCCTTGTCTATTGAAGAAATACATTTAACAAAAAAAATTAATAAAATGCAATGATCCCGATATTATTAGGGTTTTCTTTAAGATACCATTTTCTACATCTCATATGGTATTATATAAGACGATTTTTCAAAGAGCATTCAATTTAAACTATGCATTCTAATGGGAATTATCCTTTAATTGACCAACAGCTATTATATTTTTAGCTTATGTTGCTTCTTTTTGTTCCAATGAATTATACAAGGTTCTCTTCAGTGGGGAGAACAATTTCTGTTTTGTTTTGCTTTTTTGAGACAGGGTGTCACTGTGTCACCCAGGCTGGAGTGCAGTGGCACAATCACAACTCACTAACAGCCTCAATCTCCTGGGCTCGGGTGATCCTACCACTTCAGCCTCCTAAGTAGCTCAGACTACAGGTGCACACCATCATGCCCGGCTAGTTTTTGCATTTTTTTGTAGAGACAGGGTTTTAACATGTTGCTCAGGCTGGTCTCAAACTCCTGTGCTCACGTGATCCGCCCATCTCAGCCTCCCAAAGTGTTAGGATTACAGGAGTGAGCCACCACACATAGCAACAATTTCTTATATAATTCTCTTCAAGTTCCCCAACTTTCTTCAATAGTATATTGTATAAATATATGTAATTTTCTAAGCACCAAAAAATGTTTTGAAAACTGTTTTTATATCTTTTTAAACATTTAATGACATTAGGCTCTACAACTACTGTTCAATGACCTGCTTCTCTAAAGCAAGCTGCATTCTGAGACTTGGGAACACAAAGAGTTATGTTAGTGTATTAATACATATCAACATAATGTTATGAACTTTTTCATGGCATCATCTTCAAAATTTATGCTAGCCTAGCATCATTCAGGTTTTTAAAAGGAAATCTCAAAGTTGTCTGGCAACTCAATAAAAACAACATGGAGATGAATGATCGTGCTTTAACTTTTATAGTATTCTGAGTTCCTTAAAAGCAAGCCAAAGGACATAATCATAAATTACAATAAAAGTATTATAAAATCATTAACACAGATAAAATTTATATCCCTAAAACCAGATTTCAAATATCTACCTTTAGATTTAGACAATACAAAGCATTTATTTAGGAGATATTCTAAAAGAAAAAAAAAACCTCACTACTTACAAGGCACTGGTGCTAGTTATAAAGACTCATGAGAAAAAGAGGCAAATGAGAAAATACTTACCCACTTTCAGATGCACTCACAATATACTGTTTGTCACCGGAAGCACAAGCTTTAGACAAACAAGTGATTGATGCTGTATGACCAAACAACAGTGCTCGAGGATTAATCTAGAAATGCAAAAATACGCTAGTTTAAGTACCAAACTTAAAAATTAACCTTTTATTTGAGTGTCAGCTTAGCCACAGTACAATAGAAGACTAGGTAGACTGCTAAGATTTTTTATTCTAGCCCCTGGCTCTTGCACAGCACTGCTGGAGCTGCCTGGGAGAACTTCTAGCCCTGAAAGGAAAGACACAGGCCTGGCTGGCTTCACTACTGGCTGACTGTAGAGACCCAGGGCCTTAAAACAAACATAGGCAGTAGCCAGGGAGTGGTTACAACAGGCCTTAAGCAAAACCCAGTGCTATGCTGGCTTCAGGTGTGACCCAGTGCAGTACTAGTGAAGGTGGACACAGGGGTGCTTGTGTCATTCCACCCCCCAGTCCAAGTAATTCATAACAGAGACAGAGAGAGAGACTCCATTTGTGTGGGGGAAAGGATGAACAGAGAACAACAGTCTCTGCCTGGTAATCCAGAGAATTGTCCCGAATCTTGTCCAAGCCCATCAAGGCGGTACCTCTACAAGTCTGCAAGAACCACAGTGCTGCTGGGTGCAGTGCCTCATGTCTGTAATCCCAGCACTTTGGGAGGCTAAGGTGGGCAGATCATGAGGTCAGGAGTTCAAGACCAGCCTGACCAACGTGGTAAAACCCCATCTCTACTAAAAATACAAAAATTAGCCAGGCGTGGTGGTGCACGCCTGTAATTCCAGCTACTCAGGAGGCTGAGGCAGGAGAATCGCTTGAACCCAGGAGGCAGAGGTTGCAGTGAGCTGAGATCGCTCCACTGCACTCCAGCTTGGGGGACAGAGTGAGACTCCATCTCAAAAAAAAAGGACCACAGTGTTACTGGGCTTGGGGCTCCCCTAAAGCAGATACAGCTTTGAACACAACACCCAAGTCCTTTCGAATATCTGGAAAGCCTTCCCAAGAAGGACAGGTACAAACAAGTCCACACAGTGAAGAATACAATAAATACTTAATTCCTCCATGGCCAGACAAGACAAACATCTACAAGTATCAAGACCATCCAGGAAAACACAACCTCACCAAATGAAGGAAATAAGGCAACAGGGACCAATCCGGGAGAAACAAATACGTGACTGTTCAGACAGATAATTCGAAATAGGGTTTGAATTCTCTGTTTTGAGAAAACTCAAAGAAATTCAAGATAACACAGAGAAAGAATTCAGAGTTCTATCAGACAAATTTAAGAGACTGAAATAATAAAAAAGAATCTGGCAGAAATTCTGAAGCTGAAAATGCAATTGGCATACTAAAGAATGTATCAGAGTCTTTTAATAGCAGAATTGATCAAGCAGAGAAAAGAAATAGTGATCTTGAAGATGGCCTATTTGAAAATACACAAAGGAAACAAAAGAAAAGAGAGTAAAAAGCCATGAAGCATGCCTACAGGATCTAGAAAATGGCCTCAAAAGGGCAAATATATGAGTTACTGGTCATAAAGAGGAGGGAGAGAAGGAGATAGGGGTAGAAAGTTTATACAAAGGAATAATAACAAAGAATCCCCAAATCTAGAGAAAGATATAAATACCCAAGTACTTATAGAACACCAAGCAAATTTAACCCGAAGATGACTACCTCACGGTATTTAATAATCAAACTCCCAGAGGTCAAGGATAAAGAAAGAATCCTAAAAGCCAAAAAAGAAAAGACACAACATACACTGGGCCAAGCACAGTGGCTCATGCCTAAAATCCGAGCACTCTGGGAGGTCCGAGGTGGGCGAATCACTTGAGGCCAGGAGTTTGAGACCAGCCTGGGCAAAATGGCAAAACCCCATCTCTACTAAAAATACAAAAATTAGCCAGGTGTGGTGGCACGCATCTGTAGTCCCAGCTACTTGGGAGGCTGAGGCACAGGAATCCCTGGAACCCAGGAGGCAGAGGTTGCAGGAAGTTGAGATCACGCCACTGCACTTCAGCCTGGGCAACAGAGAAAGACTGTCTCAAAATAAACAAGCAAACAATGGAGCTCCAACACGTCTGGAACCAGACTTTTCAGTGGAAATCTTACAGGCCAGGGGAGAGTGGCATGACATATTTAAAGTACCGAAGGAAAGAATAGTAAATCCAGCAAAAATATCCCTCAAGCCTGAAAGAGAAATAAAGACTTTCTAGACAAACAAAAGCCAAGGGATTTCATCAATCCTAGACCTATCCTACAAGAAATGCTAAAGGGAGCACTTCGATCAGAAAGAAAAGGATGTTAGTGAGCATCTGAAGGTACAAACTCACCAGTAATAGTAAGTACACAGAAAAACACAGAATATTGCAACACCATAACTATGTTGTGTAAACTACTCTTAAGTAGAAAGAGTAAACGAAACAATCAAAAATAACTACAGCGTTTCAAGACACAGACGGTACAATAAGATATAATTAGTAACAATAAAAAGTTAAAAAGCTGACAGGCCCCTGCCTCATGCCTGTAATTCCAGCACTTAGCCTGACACAGTGACATGGGCCTGTAGTCCCAGATACTCGGGAGGCTGGGGTGGCAGGATTGCCTGAGCCCAGGAAGACAGACTGCAGTGAGCCAAGGTCATGCCACTGCACTCCAGCTTGGGTGACAAAGTGGGACCCTGTCTCCCAAAAAAAACCCAAAAAAACAAACAAAAGAAAAGTTAAAAAGCAAGAGAAGTTAAGGTGTAGAGTCTTTATTAGTTGCCCTTGTTTGTGTTTATGCAAATAGTGTTATTATCAGCTTAAAATAATGGGTTATAACATAGTATCTGCAAGCCTCATGGTAATCTCAAACCAAAAAACATACAATAGATACACAACAAATAAAAAGCAAGAAAATAAATCGTATCACCTGAGTAAATCACCATCACTGAAAGGAAGACCTGAAGGAAATAAATATCACAAAACAACAAGAAAACAAAAAACAAAATAGCAGAAATAAGTCCTTACTGAGCAATAATAACAAGGACTTATCAATAATAACACTGAATGTAAATGGACTAACCTCTCCAATCAAAAGACAGAGTGGCTGAATGGATGAAAAAATAAGACCCAATGATCTCTTGCCTACAAGAAACACACTTCACCTATAAAAACACACATAGACTGAAAATAAAGGGAAGAAAAAAGATATTCCACGCCAATGGAAACCAAAAAAAGCAGGAATAGGTACACTTAGACAAAACAGGACTTCAAGACAAAAACTATAAGAAGAGACAGAGAAAGTCACTATATAATGATAAAGGAGTCAATTCAGCAAGAGGGTATAACAATTTTAAATACATATTCACCCAGCACCAGAGCACCCAGATATATAAAGCAAATATGATTAGAGCTAACAAGAGAGATAGGCCCCAATACAATAATAGCCAGGTGTGTAGTGGTGTGCACCTGTAGACCCAGCTACTCAAGAGGATGAGGCAGGAGGATCACTTGAACCTGGGAGATCAAGGCTGCAGTAAGCTATCATTGCACCCCAGCCTGGGCAACAGAGTGAGACCTTATCTCAAAAAAAAATAATAATAATAAAAATAAAAGTGAAAGACTAGATGTTTTCCCTCTGCTAAAGATTAGGAACGAAAATAGGATGTCCACTCTTGCCACTTCTATTCAACATTGTTATGGAGGTGCCATCCAGGAACATTAGGCAAAAAAATGAAATAAAAGGCATCCCTATTAGAAAGCAAAAAGTAGAACTATCTCTGTTGGAGAGTGACATTATCTTGTATGCAGAAAATCCTAAAGGATCCACTAAAAAACTATTAGAAGTAATAAGTCCAATAAGATTGTAAGATACAAGATGAATAAACAAACTCAAATGTATTTCTATACACCAGCAATGAAAAACCTGAAAATAAAATAAATGGAAAAATTCTATATCTAATAGATTCAAAAAATAAAATTCTTTGAAATAAATTTAACAAAAGTAATACAAACCTTATATTCTGAAAACTACAAAATATCGCTGAAAAAAACTAAAGATATAAATAAATGGAAATGCATTCAATGTTCATGGGTCAGAAAATTTGATATGGTTAAAATAGCAGTACTCTCCAAATTGATCTACTGAGTCAACATATTCCCTATTAAAGCTCCAACTGACTTCTTTGTAGAAATTGACAAGCTGATTCTAAAATTCATATGGAAATGCAAGGGACCCCACCAAAACAATCTTGAAAAAGAAGAGCAATACTGGAGGACTCACATATCTGGATTTCAAAACTTAATATAAAACAATAGTAATTAAGACAGTGGGTATATAAAACAACAGTAATTAGGACAGCGAGTATAGACATCTAGAGGATATGGATAAGAACACATACACAGAACCATAAAATAGAATTGAGAGCCCAGATAGAAACCCATGACATTTATGGTCAATTGATTTTTCTTAAGAGTCCAATAGCATTCAATGGAGAACAAGCAGTCCTTCTGACCAATAGTGCTAGGATAATTTGATAGCCACATGCAAAAGAATGAAGTCAAACCCTTCTCTCACACCACAAATAAATTAACTAATATGGATCGAAGACCTAAATGTAAGAGGTAAAACTAGTATATAAAATTCTTAGGAAAAAAACACAGGGATAAATCTTCATGACCTTAGATTTAGCAATGGTTTCTTAGACATGACAACAATAACATAAGCAAACAAAGGAAAAAGAGATAAACTGAACTTTATCAAACTTAAAATATTTTGTGCTTCAAAGGACACAATCGAGAAAGTGAAAAAACCACCGATAAAATGGGAGAAAATAAATGTAAATCTTATATCTGTTAAGGGATTTGTATCTAGAACATATGAAGAATTTTTACGATTCAATAATAAAAAGACCACCCAATTTTAAAATGGGCAAAGGAAAAAATTTTAAGTTAAAAATTTTTTTAATGGGCAAAGACTCTGAATAGACAGTTTGCCAGAGAAGATATACAAATGGCCAATGAGAACATGAAAAGAAGCTCAACATCATTAGCCATCAGGTAAATTCAAACCCAAATCACAGTGAGATACCACTTTACACACAAAATTCGGGCTAGAATCAAAAAGATAACAGCTATTGATTGACAAGGATGTGGAAAACCTGGAACCCTCATGCACTGCGGATGGGAATGCAAAATGATGCCGTTACTTTGGAAAACAGTCTGGCAGTTCCTTAAATAACAGGTTAAACATAGAGTTACCTACCATACGATCCCACAATTCCATGCTCGGGCGTATACCTAAGTGCACTGAAATCATGTGTCCACACAAAAACTCATACACAAATGTGTAATACTCATAGCAGCATTACTCATAAGGGCCAAAAATATTTGGCCATAAAAAGAAATGAAGTACTGATACATGCTACAATGTGGGTGAACCTTAAAAACATTATGCTACATGATAAAAGCCAGTCATAAAAAAACACATATTATAGTTATATGATTCCATTTATATTAAATGTCCAGAATAATCACGATGTTAGTGACACAAGGTAGATTAGTGGTGGTCTAGGGAGAATGAGTATTAGAAGTGACTTTTTTTTTTTTTTTTTTTTTTTTGGAGATAAGGTCTCTCTCCCATTGCCCAAGCTGGAGTGCAGTGGTACGAGTAGCCTGGACCTCCTGGGCTCAGGTGATTTTTTCCACCTCAGCCTCTGGAGTAGCTGGGACTACAGGCATGCACCACCACGTCCGGCTAGTTTTTTGTATTTTCAGTAGAGATGGGGTTTCACCATGTTGCCCAGGCTGGTCTCAAACTCCTGGACTCAAGCAATCTATCCACCTCAGCCCCTCAAAGTGCTGGGATTACAGGCATGAGCCACCATGCCTGGCCTAGGAGGGACATTTAAAGGGTACAGGGTTTGTTTGGGAAGTGATGAAAATGTTCTAAAATTGACCTTGGTAATGGCTGCACAACTTTATGAATGTACTAAGAAACATCAAAACGTGCATTTGAAACAGATTAATTATGTAGTATGTGAATTATATCTCAATAAGGCTATTATCCAAAAAAAGTAATCTAAAAAATCACCTTTCTTGACCCCACATTCCATACCAGCTACCACTCCATTTTCTCTTTTTCCCTTGACAACAAATTCCTGGAAAGAGTTGTCAGAGAAAGGAGTTACAAATATGGAAAGGAGAAAAGTAGGATAAATGCTGTGGTGTTATGTTGGAATTAGACGTATCAGTGTGAACGTGTGTGTGTGTGTGTGTGTGTGTGTGTGTGTCCCCAGCTCCTATTTCCCTAGCTCTGTCCACTGACAGCCCTGGAAGCAGAGCACACTGAGCATTCCATAGTAGTTAGAAATGACAATAAAGGCACAGTCATTTCAAAAATCAATACAACAAAATCTATACTTTGTAAAAAGTTTTGCCCTCTTCAAAGCATTTACCATAAAAGGTTTTAAGTGTTTTAAATTTTCTAAAACCTCTTTGGAAAACCTTCTTCAGTATGGGTCATCATCATTTGAAAAATCTTAAATGTAACAAAACAGTAAGTCACTTAGGGTAGATATTACAATTGAAAATGGCCAAAAGTCAACTCTGATGAATAGTGTAAATAATGAATCTGTATACTACTAGTTTTAGTCAAAACACATTTTTCAGAAAATCTATTGTGGGCCCAAAAGCATCATTCAGGGACTATATTATCTTCTAATAAGTAGATTTTTATATCTAAAATGTATAATAGGCATTTCACATACTCACTTCCAGTTCTGCTGAAAGATCCCAGAGACATATTTGTCCGTCGTGGCACCCTGTTACGATTGTGGCCCCATCATCTGTTAAAAGTACCGCTGAGATGCAATGTGTGGGCGCTTTTCGACCCCAAAGAACAATGGGTAGAACAAGGCTGTTTCCTGCCATTGTGTTTGTGTTTTCAAACCTGAAAATGTTACAAAAATTGTCAGATATTACAATATTTCTCTCGAAAACATGTTATATATTTTTGTTATAAAACCAACAATTTGAAAATAATCATATATTCCTGTGGTGAATTACAGCTACTTAAATATTTATTATTTTCCAAAAAAACCGACTAGTTTATTATAACTACTCTAGATTCAGGTGCTTACAAAATAATACACAATCAACACCTGTGAAAAGAAAGAAATAACAAAATAATAATAAACAGGTCTTTACCCCAGGCATTCACAGTTTTTAAAATTTACTAATAAAAGGCCAATGACTTCAGTACCTCATATTTATCTAGGATTTCACAGTTTATAAAGCACTTTTATGTATACTATTTCATTTTGATTCTCAAAACAGCCTTTTGACATTGGCTGACTAGAAACTGAGGCATAAACATGACTTGCCCTAGGACACAGAACTAGCAAGTCATAAAACTCAAATACAAATCTTGACCTTCAGATCCCAAGTTGTATGCCTCCATTAAAAAAGACAGGTCAAACCGTTCTCAGAAAGTCTGGTACACACAGACTGTACTGTACCACTACCACTAGACAGTAATTATGAAGAATTTTCTAAGTCCCAGAAATTCTTCTGAACATTGTATGTGTGTGTATAAATATAAGTACATATATAAACTCCATTAATCCTTACAACAAATCAGGAGGTAAACACTATTATCATTCCTATTTCATAGACAAAGACACTGAGGCACAAAGCGATAAGTGATGGAGCCCAGATCAAAACCCAGGCGGCCTGACTTCAGAACCTGTGGTCTTTCTCACTCTGCTAGGCTACTGATGACAAATGAGGTCTCCAAACCAGTAATAAATACCAACGCCCAAGAAAAACTCAATCCTGTTTCACACTGAGCTAAACATTTTCAAAACTCTGTTCAGGGCCGGGAGCAGTGGCTCACGCCTGTAATCCCAGCACTTTGGGAGGCCAAGGTGGGTGGATCACCTGAGTCAGGAGTTCAAGACCAGCCTGGCCAACAAGGTGAAACTCCATCTCTACTAAAAATACAAAAATTAGCCAGGCATGGTGGCGGGTGCCTGTAAACCCAGCTACTTGAGAGGCTTGAACCCGGGAGGCAGAGGTTGCAGTGAGCCAAGATCGCACCATTGCACTCCAGCCTGAGCAACAGGAAACTTTGTCTCAAAAAAAAAAAAAAAAAACTTTGCTCAGTGTGAAACCCATTCAACCACACTTACTCCAAACCCATTATGCCTGAAGGTCATGAAAGTCTTTTGTTGTAAACTCTGAACATTGAGGGAAGAAAAGAATGTCTTTGTAAACTCATTTCTCCATTAAAGAAAAAAATGTAGCTTCTGGTGAAGGGATTTAAATTTGAGATAGTAATCAATTAACCAGAGCATCCTGGAGTGCACCTCTTGCAGGAGAGCACATATGTGGAAGTATTCCTTAATATAACAAAATTAAAATCTAATTGGCAAAACAATATTTAGGGGTTAAAAACTGTGGTCAAAGACCTAGATAACAGGAGCTCAGAGAAGTTAGAAAAAGAAGACTGGAATAGTCAAAGAAAGCTGCATAGAAGAGAGTCCTCTCAGATCTCATTAGACACTAGAAGTCACCTATAGCCTGACAGATGGCCAATCAAAAGGTATAATCATTAAAGATAAAATGAGGCAATGGCCAGGTGCGGTGGCTCACATCTGGAATCCCAGCACTTTGGGAGGCCAAGGTCGGCGGATCACTTGAGGTCAAGAGTTCAAGACCAGCCTGGCCAACATGGTGAAACCCCGTCCCTGCTAAAAATACACACATTAGCCAGGCAAGGTGGTGGGTGCCTGTAGTCCCAGCTACTTAGGAGGCTAAGGCAGGAGAATCGCTTGAACCCGGGAGGCAGAGGTTGCAGTGAGCTGAGATCGCGCCACTGCATTCCAGCCTGGCAACAGAGCAGGAGTTCGTCTCAAAAATAAAATAAAATAAAATAATAATTTATATCACCAAAGATTTCTCTCAAGTAAATAAGTACTAAACACTGAATCCAACGTGGTGAGACCTGGAAAGAACACCATTTCTCTAGCTAGCTGGCGACTCGTACTCAGAACATACTGCCTGGCTTAAAGAGAATGCAAACAGATTCAGGACTACGGAGTATAGGGTACTAAATGGCCCAAAACATTTTTTTCTAATATCTTAAAAACCTAATAAAAATGAAACTTCAGAAAAGCCACCAGAAGCACTAATGAAATAATGTGAAATAGAGGATAACATCGCTTATGATGATAGAATAGTATATGACAATCAAATACTTCTAGAAAGGACTACCAATGAATTGGCAACCACATAAACCTAGTTCTAAGCAACTGATCAAAAAAAAAAAAAAAAAGGGCAAATTAGCCAGGACCTAACCATTTAATCAGGTAGATCACAGGAATCTAAGTTTGAATTTCTTTAAAATGAATAACGGATGAGCCAAGACACACTAAACTGCCAACACAAGGAAGTTTTTTAAGGGGGAAAAAGGGCAATGTAAATCCAGAGCATGCAGTTTTTCAGCCATCAGCATTCAACCAGTCTATGTATTAGTTAATAATCCATGCTTAACGTTCCCAACGTTATCACCTATTGTAGCAAAAAACTTCAATATGTTCCAAAAGCTTTATATTAAGTGGAAGTAAGCAAGTCTCAGGACAGGATTTATTGGGATAAAAAAATTTATATTTTTATGGAAAATGCCAAAAGCAAAAGTGATTGAACAAACGACTAGAATAATCTGTTACGGTATTAACTTTAATAGAAACTCTCAAATAAAATTACCTTACTAATTCTCCAAAATATTATATATATAATATATTCAGATTTTGCAACTAGTATATTGAGGGCATATGCTATCTTTCAGATCTCAACATGATCTTACAAATTGATATGTTCTCAGACTAGATGCTTCTAAAAACAAAATAATATTAGGAACATTGAGTTTTCATTTATGTTTCTATCAAAATCTGGCTTAAAGTTACATTTAGAGACTGCTTATTCAATTGAAATGTTTAAAAGATAAAGCTCTGGAGTCAACAAATATCAGTAATTCTAGATTCTACTTCTCATTTTGTCACTAGTTATGCAGTCTTTGATGATATCTCATTTCTGAGGCTTAGTTTTCTCATTGTTATTAAAATTAATATTGAATCATTTTTAAGTTAACAAATCAAATCATAAGGAAACAGGCATCTTAGAGATAAAATTTCAGTCATCTCTTTTGATTAATTTCAGGAATTGCTTTATTTCCCCTAATCTCACCTATTTCTCAGCTCTGTATAGAAATAATTTAAAATACTATACTCCAGTCAACAAGAGCAACAAAAATAATAACTGAAAGAACACTGGGCCTACAATCAGATGACCTATATTCAAATCCTGGCCCTTCTATGTGATCTTGACAAAGTTATCTCTCTAGGTCTCAGTTTCCCCATCTGTAAAAGATGGATAATAATATTCTCCTCCTCTCAGAAAGATGTCATAAGATCAAGAGACCATATATGTAATTCAACTAGTACAATACCTAGCACATGGCAGATGCTCAGTAAATATTATTTTTTAAAAAAAACACAGATTTTGCTACTTCTTCACATTCTGCTTACACATCTACAGGCTTTTTCCAGCACTTAATATTCAATAAGGTTGGACTTTCCAACAGGTTAATACCTTTCATTGACTTTCTGCCAAAGTATAAAAGTATTACTGTGCATGCTTGTCAAACAATTCAAATTGTGCAATTGTGCAATGCAAATATAACAGTTTAGTTCTGCATTACTTTATTAGAAATAATACTACCAACTTCCATCCCAAAACTAAAATGGCTTTCATATAAAATTCCAAACTCCTAATAATTAGTATACATTTTAGAGCAGCATTTCTCAGGTTTCTAGTTCATGCCAATGCCGTGGTAGGTATAAGTATTACAATAATAAATAAAATAGACACAATTCAGCTATCCAGTGGGGCTTACATACATGTAAACAATTACCACAGAGCATGAGAGAAGTCTCAAGACATATGGAAATACAAAAGATGGATTCCCTAACCTAGACTTCAGTGGGTCCAGGAAGGATTCCTAGAAGAAATGATGACTAGAATGAGTAGGAATTAACCGGAATAGGCTCAGGTAATCACATGTTCTAAGGGCCAGAGGTATAATCTCAATTCTTTCTAAACAGTAAATAGTAGGGCTGACATTTAAAGTAAAAAGGCAGAATGGTGAAAAAACAACCAATAGCCAACATGCATCAGATCACAAGGGGCTTCTTGGTAAGACATTTTCAAGAGTTTGGACTTTAATTTGACAGCAAAGGGAAGCAGGTAAAGTGTTTTAAATCTGACATTGCTTTTCAGAAAGATCACTCAAGCTGTGATACAACAGAGAGGGATAAAACTGAGGACCTGAAGACCAATGAGGCTACTGGAGTTCTGCAGGAGAGAAATGGTGGTGCCTAAATTTATCACAATCTCTTATTACTTATTTCTGGGGCGTCTCTGTTAATGGCTGTCTCCACCACCACTCTTTCAAGCTCCCTGGTTACAAGATGCACACTCTGTGTACTCACTACCAAATGATGCTTAGCACAACATCTACCACACAGGACATCTTTAATAAATATATGGTGAAGGGTGTTCATGGTGAGAATAGTACTAATAATAATACTGATATGAGAGCTAAAGATATAATAGATAAGACTTGATTTTCAACACACCAAGGTGATCAGGATGCAACATGGATTCTGATGCAAGTTTCACACAAAGGTACTTTGAGGATAAAAGAAAAGAAAAAGCAGTTTTAAATACTGAAAGCTTTCTAAGTAAAGGATGGGCATTATTATTACAATACTGATGCCTAGGGAAGTATCGACAATTTTGATTCCAACATGGAAGATAAATTATTCTATGCTTAACCATAATTTATTAACTCTAGGTTTGGGGATGAGAGAAAATACAAGGTTCCACACTGATCTTCAGTTGGGCCACATTGTAAACATACTTAATGGTCCAATAAGCAGATATCTACACAGAGAAGCAACATGCTCAAACTTTTTGAGATAGTATGAGGGTTGGATTAACACAGAGAAACAACTAAAGACAGATAAACCAAATATGATGCTACTGCAAAAAGCCTGGGTGCTAAGTGAGAAGAAGCTTAGCTAAAGTTAGAGTACTGAAAGAAAAATAGGAGACATTACAGAGGAAGAACAATAAGTCATGGGGTTTGGCGAAATACATAAGGCCACAGGCAAGAAGACTATTGCTTTCCAAACTGGGTGGTAAAGAAAGAGGTAGGAGGGAAGCATAGTGAGGCAGAGGAAGGAAAGAGAGTGCAATGATGCTAAAGAGGAATCTGGTCTCTAAAAAATTGTAACTCAGAAAGTATTTTCATAAAATGATACCAGAGACCTCAACAAAACTGTTCTGAATGGTAAAAAAGCAATGAGCTTTTGCCAAACCAAGTCATTTCAAAAGTTTATGGAATAACGCTCTGTCTCCTGCTGTTTTGCTTTTATTTTTTATATTTAAGCATTTAAAAAAGAAACGCTTTTATAATTGACAAAAAAAAAAATAGCCTGGTTTCCCAATCTAGAATGGAGAGTATAGCTGGTTACCATCCGGGGGATTTTTCATTTGGGTGGATATTTAGGTCTGTTAGCAACTCTCTCAAGATCACACATCAAATTGATCTCAGAGCTCAAAGGCAAACACAGATCTCCAGGGTTCTAATGCAACACTTTTCACTCTCCTATATTGTCTTCATTTGCCACAAAATTCCATTTATCAGAAAGCTTCATTATCCAGGCATTCTGGTTAATCAAGATTTTGCCAAAACATAGTACTCATTAAAAGATAAATGGAACTGCAGTGTTTACAGATAAAATCATATGATGTCTGTGATCAGTGGCTCCCAGGAGAGGAAAGAGAATATGGGCTAAGTGGTGTTAGAAGGAATGAAGACAAAGCCGGGCGCGGTGGCTCATGCCTGTAATCCCAGCACTTTGGGAGGCCAAAGTGGGTGGATCACCTGAGGTTGGGAGTTCGAGACCAGCCTGACCAAAGGGAGAAACCCTGTCTCTACTAAAAATAAAAAATTAGCTGGGCATGGTGGCACATGCCTGTAATCCCAGCTACTAGAAAGGCTAAGGCAGGAGAATCACTTGAACCCGGGAGGCGGAGGTTGCAGTGAGCCGAGATTGTGCCATTGCACTCCAGCCTGGGCAACAAGAGCGAAACTGAAGCTCAAAAAAAAAAAAAAAAAAAAAAGAAGGAATGAAGATGAAATAGTATCCTAAGTATGATGGATGCTATGTGCCCAAATCTTCCTTCAGGAAGGAAGGACCCAACTGGTGAGAGAGCTCCCAGCAGACAAGCCCAGGTTGTCAGCACCACTAAGGATTGCCTCAGCCCAAGAGAGATGGCTTGTCCAAGCTCTTGTACCCTTCCCATGGGACAGCCCACATCCAGTGACGGATCAATATGGAAATATAAAGGCCAGACCCCCTCACAATTCAGGATATCACTGAAGGGTCATCCCATCTTCAGAACTTCCCCCAGGGTCAACTGAGACTCCTCTGAGACTCATCACGACTCAGCTTTAATCCAGGGCCAAAGCTATTTCCTTTCCCTGGGTGTTGATCCCAAGAGCACTCCCTAATAAGCCTGAGTCTCCATCTCAGAGTCCACTCACCAAGGAACTCAAACTGTGAAATTAAGTATTGAAGCTCTTTTTAGTGCAAGAGTGTGCATTATACTGTTCTTTCTACTTTTATATATTCGAAAATGTCTATAATTTTTAAAGGGTACCTGGAAAGAACTTCAATGTCCACAAATCAGGGATTAAATAAATTATGATAGAGCTTTATAATGGAACACTGCAGTATGAGATATAAAACAAACACCAAAATATACAGTGGGTACACACACACTTTGAATAATTCTGAAATGATAACGCACAAAAAAAATCAGTAATAATGACTGCCTTTTAAGAGGAAGACTAGGAAGAGGAGACTGGGCTGAGTAGAATTCCTAATTCTCAAGATAAATTCTTGGGTTTTTTGTTTGTTTGTTTTTGCCCCATCATTGTGTTTTCCATTATAATACAGTTAAATAAAGTGGCTTAGATACACCTACACCAAGTTCTTCTTCTTCTTCTTCTTTTTTTTAGATGGAGTTTTACTCTTGTCACCCAGGCGGCAGTGCAGTTGTGCAATCTCGGCTCATTGCAACCTCTGCCTCCCAGATTCAAGGGATTCTCCTGCCCCAGCCTCCTGAGTAGCTGGGATTACAGGCGCCCGCTACTAGTCCTAACTAATTTTTGTATTTTTAGCAGAGACGGGGTTTTGCCATGTTGGCCAGGCTGATCTCAAACTCCTGACCTCAGGTGATCCACCCGCCTCACCTCCCAAAGTGCTTGGATTACAGCCATGAGCCACCATGCCCAGCCACACCAAGTTCTTTTGTTTTAAAGTTGTACATATGCACACAGCATGGGGTTTTGAAAATACATTTAACTTTAACAAGTATTTATCTTTAGCTTATAATATTTTCAAATGCTAGCTCCCTTCCATTGTGAGTGCCCTGTCCTAAGCCACATGATTTACTACTCCTACTACTCCTATTTCCACTACACCTTCCAAATGCTTGATGCATAACACTCATTCATTTGTACAGCCTATGTTTCTCAAGGATAAAATCTGTAAATCTAGCACCTTTGTTATCTAAGCATTATCAAGTAAGCTGCATATCTGCACCTAAAACGCTGACTTTTACTAGTGGTCAATATGTATTTATTGAATGAATAAACAGAGAATAACAATAACTAGCATTTATTAAGCCCTCACTATGTGCCAAGGGCTGTATTAAGGGTTTCATGTACAACTCAAATTTAACTCTTTTGAGGAAAAATGTCTCTTAAAAAAAAAAAGAAAAAAGGGAGAAAAAAAAAAAACTTCTGAACTCTGCAAAAATCTTCCTCCTTTAATTATGTTCTCACCGTCTACCATTCCAATCTATTTTATAAGTTAACCTTTGCCCTTCGAACATGTCTACATTTCATTTTTATCCAAATACGTTCACTGGCCTCTACTTGTAACCCTAACAATCTCTCTCCCTCACATTACAATTAGCATTTTGAAATCTGTGGTCTTTAACTTGGTGCTTCCATTTCCCTAGTATAAAGGCCTCATGTACTCTAGTCTGGGCCCTCAAAAAGACTTAATTTAAGGACACTCAAGATCTCCCACTACATGAAGGGGTCAACAATCCTTCTAAAATGACACTCCAGGGCAGAGCTCTCCAATATGGCAGAGACAAGAAATACCTTATAAGAGAAGTAAGAAAAGAGGATGCTTTGATATTAATTGATTGTTGATACCTATTCTTCCTAAGTCCAATTATCTTATATATATACTTTATAGCTGCTAGTGTGACATTGCTGATTTTTTGCAATGCACTCTCTTTTTTTCTGGTACAGCAGACTGTCCCCATTATCTTCTTCCTATTTTCTCATCTTTCCTCTACCTAGACATGTGAAGGCCCAAAAAGCCCTAAGAAAAATTCCAAAGACTTAACCCTGTTACCTCATGTTGTTTTTTTTTTTTTAATTTGATATGCCTTTAAAAATTTTTAAATGAAATTACCTTTCTCCGTGTGATTCCTCCCAAATTTTTATTATGAAAAATCTCAAATACACAAAAGTTCAAAGAAGAATATAACAATCACTCAAAAAATAATATCGTGTCATATTTCCCTTGGCAATGTGGTATATCTACATATATGCTGTGCATATATATATACATATATGCTGTGCATATATATATGTATATATGCTGTGCATATATGTGGTGTATATATGCTGTATATATATGTGGTGTATATATGCTGTGCATATATGTGTGTTTTTAAAAAGTCTGTGCATCTATATGTGTACATATTTTGTGTGTGTAGAACCACTTGAAAGTAACTTATACATACCATGATGATTCACCCCAAATGCTTTTAAAGACAGAACTTAAAAATAAGGGCATTCTCCTTCATAAACACAATACCATTAACACACTCACTATTATCAACACCATAATCATTCTCTAATAGCATCTACAAACTAGTCCATATTCAAATTACTTCAATAATCTACAAAATGCTTTTTATAATGTTTTCCCTCAAACCTGTAAACAAAATACACAAGTTTTATGCACTGCATTTCGTTGTTGTTATGGTCTGAATGATATGTCCTCCCAAAACGCATATGTTGAAGCCCTAACCCCCAGTGTATTTGTGTATTTGGAGGTCAGGCCTGTGAGAAGGTGATAAAGGTTAAATGTGGTCATAAGAGCAAGACGCTACTGTGATAGGGCTGGTGTCCTTGTAAGAAGGGAAAGAGACACAAAAGCTCTCTCCCTCTCCACCACTGTGAGGACGCAGTGAGAGGGCAGCCATCTGCAAGCCAGGAAGAGAGCCCTCACAGAAAATAAACCTTCCGACCTTGATCTGGGGCACTTCTAGCCTCCAGAACTGTGGGAAAATAAAATTCTGTTGTTTAAGCCACTCAGTTTGTGGTATTTTGTATGGCAGCCTGAACAGGCTAAAAAAGCTGTTATGTCTCTTTAGTTCTAGAATAATGCCACCTTATTTTTTTTTAATACTAATTTTAAGAAGCCAAACCAATTGTTTGTAGAATGTTCCATATCTGAAGATTTTTCTGATTGTTTTTTATGATATCATTTAACTTGTTCCTTGTTCCTTTCTGATTGTTTTTTCTGACATCATTTAACTTATTCCTTGTTCCTCCATCACCTGTTTTTACTACACCTGTTCCTCCATCACCTGTTTTTACTACAAAGGAAATTGGATCTAACGTTTGCCTCAAGTGAACATTGTGGGCAAGAATACTCGATAGATGTTGATGTACACTTCACACTGCACCACCTCAGGAGGCACATAACATCACATTGTCTATGAGCAACGATGCTACCTTTGACCATTTGATTCAGATGGTGACTACCAGATTACTTTCACTGCTACTGTTTTTGTTTTTCCTTTTGAAACTATCAATGACCTATGGGGCGATATTCTGATAAGACCATCCTGTTTCACACTATCCCATGTAATACTGGTAGCACACATGATTTCTAAAAGCTATAAACAGTTAAGATTATATACAAACTAGTATCAGATCAATGTTAATTCCTCCACACTGTTTGTCTAGCTCTCAAATGCAAAAGCAGGATGTATTTCTATCCTAGCAACAGGGTGTTTTCACAGGATAGTCAATATGTTCTCAGTCTGTGTACTTCTTGTGTCCCAGGCAGGCCCCCTGTGACTTGCAGACAAAAACAAACTCAAATTTTCTCTCATGAGAATGGGCACACATGAACTGGCACAGGCCTTAGCTACCCACCTACCGATGGGGAATATGAGAAGCAAGTACTAAACCCTCAACAGCTAAATGTATTTGCCACAGCTGCAGTGAAAGAAGAATGCGAAGTTTGTAAAGGTTTATTCAAATTCTCAGAGAACATTCCTATGTCATTTGTCAAAAGAGTGTACCCAAGTCAAGATCACAGTATGATGTGATGAGGACGTGATGATTAAGATGATGTATTTTGTGTGTGTGTGTGCTTGTGCATTTACCACCAATCGATTGAAGACTTGGAAAACAAACCTGAAGCAGATAATAAAGACTCTGTTTATTATACTACTATGAAACAGCTAGGTCATAAAAACACACTAAAGAAACTACTTGGCTGCTTCCTTATAACAAAGTGTTTCCAGAATTTAAGGGCTGTAAGGGACACAACCTTCTGAACACTTAAGCAGCTGACAAGATTATACTTTCTTATTTGGGTGGTTAAGAAATATACTGTACTCTCAATGAGCCTGACACTTTAGGAATGCTTGGTTAAAGGAAGTCCCAGTGTTCAGTTTCAAAGGAACATGTGGAATGAGCAGATGGCAACAGGAGACTACACTTATTTCTTATTGCTAAACAGCCCTGAGTGCATGAGAGACAGATTTTGAAGAACTGCAGAACTATCTGGTCAAAAATAAATCACATTTTAAAAGTGATTCATAGATGCTGAGGCATATAAATCATGTTTTAAATTTCTGCAGGTGCTATTATAATGAATGAACTCTTCTGCTTATGCTCTATCCATTACCAACCTACATCAATTTCAAGAGTTACTGATTAAGCTAAAAGCCCATTATGCCCACCAAGACCTTACTTTTTAAAGGAAATTCCATTTGGTTGAACCAACTTCGACTCTCTCCTGCCACCCACCTCTAATCTCATTTGCATCTCCAGTCATTCCATTTTCTTCCCTTAGGTTGCCATCAGAAGTCTAAACTGAGCACTGAACTTTCTTGTTGTATATAAATTGAATTAAACAGAAAAAGAAGAAACAAACATGCTTCCCCAAATTTGAAGCTGAATTGTCACATTAGTCTTGGAATCACTAAAATAAGATGGGCAACTGTGAAGGTATGAAAGTCACACTGACTAGAGAGGAACCCAGCTCTCCATTTCCGTTTTAAACTCTGAGGAAATATGTGATGTCTCAAGTTAAACTTCTCATTTGTAACATTACCCTCCTCCTGCTCTGCCTGTCACAAAAACTGCCCTTGACAAGGTCACCAATGACCTCCCCACTGTTAAATCCATTATCAAGTTCTAACCCTTATCTTACTTAACCTACCAGCAACATTTGACATAGTTCATATTCCGTCTTTGAAATAAATACTTCTTTACCTGGCCTCAAAGTCTTCACCTTTTCCTGACTTTCCTTCTTTTTCTCTAGCTTTAGTCTCCTTTCTTTCTTTTCTTTCTTTTTTTTTTTCTTTTAACCTTTAAATATTGGCATTCCCACAACTTAGTCCTTAGACTTCTCTTCTCTGGCAACACTCCCTCCCTCAATGATCTCATCAAGCCTCATTGCTTTAAATACCATCTATAGGTTGAGTATCCTTTATCTGAAACACTTGGGATCAGAAGTGTTTTAGATTTTGGATTTTTTTTCAGATTTGGGGATATTTGTATTATACTTACAGGTTGAGCATCTCTAATCTGAAAAATCCAAAATGCAAAATGCTCCAATGAGCATTTCTTTGGAGTGTCATGTTTATGCTCAAGGGTTTTGGATTTTGGAGCATTTTGGATTGCAGATTTTGACAGTTCCCCAGTTTATTGTGTGGGATGCTTTTCTGAAATCCAAATCCGTATGTCCAGCTTCCTACTCAACATCTCCTTTTGGATAGCTAATAAGTTTCTCAAACTTGGCATGTCCAAAAGTGAGCCCCTGATCATTCCTCAATGGTGCCCCTCCCACAGTCTACCCATCTCAGTTATTGGCAACTCCAGTTTTATAGCTACACAGACCAAAATCCTAGAATCATCTTTAGTTACTCTATTACTCTCTCACACATACACATTCCACATCCCAATCCATCAGTAAACTCCACGGCTATACCTTCAAATCATATCCAGAATCCTGCAACATCTCAACACTTTCACTACAACCACCCTATTCTCAATCAGCATCTTCCATCAGGGATAACACAACAGCCCTCTAACTGGTCTCCCTGTTTCCATCTTTGCTCCCCTGCAGTCTCAATACAGCATATAGAGTGACACTATTAAAAAAAAAAATCATGCTGTGATCACATCTCAAAATCTTCCAATGGCTTCCTGTCTCACACATAGCAAAAGCCAACTCTACATACAATTGCCTATCCTATATGAGTGAGGTGGTTGTTCTCTCCCTTGCTTACTATTTTCCATCTGCCCTGATTCATTGGTGTTTCTCAAAGATACTAAACAGAATCTTACCTCAGAACAGTGTCCCCCACCCCAGATTCCTTCTGGCACACTCCTTCGCCCTCTTCAAATCTCTATAAAATATTACCTTTTCAGTGACGGGTTTCCTGACCATCATAAATTGCAAAATCTACCACTCAAACTAAACACTTACAATCATTTAACATACCATATGTTTTATTTATTTATCATCTGCCTCTCCTGCTGTATGTTCTATGATGGTAAAGATCTGTGTTTGGTTTCTTCTCTATTGTATTCCCAGTGCCTAAAATTCCTTCCACATAGAAGGAATCCAAATACTTGAATAAATAAACAAACTAGTGAATGAAATATGTTTGCGTTGGTTTAAGTAAAGTTGCACCCATCAGAAAATTAAAGTATATCCCGATTTTATATGTTTTGGATTTCACAGGGGAGTTTCTTGTCAACTATTTCTTCTACAATAATGTCAACAATTAATACAAGCCTCCTTAATCAAAATGTCATTAACATATTATTGTTTTTTCCCCAGCTACAGGTTTTACCTACACTCCTGCCTCTTTTAGTCTATCGTGACATATACACAGCAAAATATATCTTAGGCCCTATGAAGCAAATTAGCTGACATAATCACTACTACAGTCACTAAGGCCTAGTAATTAATCACAACACTGTTTCTTAAAAGTAAGTACAGGGGGCCGGGCGCGGTGGCTCAAGCCTGTAATCCCAGCACTTTGGGAGTCCAAGGCTGGCAGATCACAAGATCAGGAGTTCAAGACCAGCCTGGCCAACATGGTGAAACCCCATCTCTACTAAAAAAAAATACAAAAATTAGCTGGGCACAGTGGTGCACGCCTGTAGTCCCAGATACTCGGGAGGCTGGGGCAGGAGAATCGCTTGAACCCAGGCAGTGGAGGTTGCAGTGAGCCAAGATCAAGCCACTGCACTCCAGTCTGAGCAACAGAGTGAGACTCTGTCGTTAAAAAAAAGTAAGTAAGTACAGTGATATTTCATTCGTGTGAATTTTTTGCTCCAACTAATGGAAGTTTATACTGTTTATTTGTATTTGAAACATTTAGAAAAAAGAAGAGCCTTTAAGGAAGATAGCTTGAATGTGAAATAAACTTGAATGTGAAAACAGAAGGCAACTGGCTCACTCTATCAGTCTGTTATCACTGACATATACCAACTACCAACATTCAGAGAGAAACATGATGTGCAAAAAATTATCTTCAGTGAGCTTGAAGGGTCATAAATTACAACTGCTAAGCTGAATGGGAGACTGCATTTTCAAAGTCATGTATTTCCAGGCTGGGCACAGTGGCTCATGACTAATTCCAGTACTTTGGGAGGCTGAGGCAGATCACTTGAGGTCAGGAGTTTGAGACCAGCCAGGCCAACATGGTGAAACCCTGTCTCTAATAAAAATACAAAAATTAGTTGGGTGTGGTGGTGCACACCTGTAATCCCAGCTACTTGGGAGGCTGAGGCAGAAAAATTGCTTGAACCGGGGAGGCAGAGGTTGCAGTGAGCCGAGATCATACCACTGCACTCTAGCCTGGGCGACAGAGCGAGATTCTGTGTCAAAAACAAAACAAAACAAAAAAACAAAGTCACATATCTCCAGAAATGTTATATTTTAAAGAGCCTACAGAATAACGCTTAGCACTTCAGAAATCTTCCCTCCCCTAAACTGACCAGTGCCCTAACATTCGTTGTTCCAACATTTTATGGCTCCCACTAACTCAAGTAATCATCAGCCAAAAAAAAAACCCCTGTAATTTCATTAAACGTCACCAACATATTTTGAAAAAAAAATCCAATTTTATTTAAAATAGTAAATACTTCATGAATGTAATATATATGTTCCTTAACAGAAAGGAAGTAAAAATTTCCTTGGACTCATAAGGACTTTCTGAATGCAGTCATGATGTAGGATTTCTTCTTCCAACATAATTGTTTGTGTTCTTTTGTATTCAGCAAAGCAGCTTTAAGAATCAGATACAGACAAAGACAAACGAACCATATGGATGGAATTCAAATTGTAAGTTAACATTACTATCATAGTACCTGTCAGTGAGAACATGTCCTCTTATTGATGACAGAATTTCACTGAGCTATCCATAGCTCTCAGTTGATTTTGCCTATGATCAATGGCATGCACATATGTAAGACTATTAATTCTTCAAAAAGTGCATGAATTAAATGGACAAAAATGAGAACAGAACCTACAAACCTCACTAACTCCATAATTTAATTGCCAGGCATGATGGCTCACGCCTGTAATCCCAGCACTTCAGGAGGCCTAGGTGGGAGGATAACCTGAGGTCAGGAGTTTGAGACCAACCTGGCCAACATGGTGAAACCCCATCTCTACTAAAAATACAAATATTGGCCGGGTGTCCTGGTGGGCACCTGTAATCCCAGCTACTAGGGAGGCTGAGGCAGGAGAAACGCTTGAACTTGGGAGTTGGAGGTTGCAGTGAGCTGAGATCACACCACTGCACTCCAGCCTGGGCAACAGAGTGAGACTCCATCTAAAAAAAAAAAAAAAGTCCCAACAAATTAAAAAACTGTCACAGGGAGATGTAACAGATAAACTAAGGAATAAAGGCACTACATAGTTCCAGGCCTCACTCTACACGCACTAAAATTACTTCAAGATTTACACTATGAATTTTGATTTCTGTCTAGTAGAACACAAAAAGACAAAGGTAGATTATCAATATATGAAAATCAATAGCATTTTCTTGTATCAGCACTAATCTACTTAAAAAATAGTATACCATTCACAGTATTTTTATAAACTACAATATTTTACTCAAAGTCATAAGTGAAAGACCATTCCATGTTCTCAGATAAAATGTCCTAATATTATAAAGATATCAATTTTCCTCAAAATAAATCTGTAAGTCAAAGTTCTACTGGTATTGTTTTTAGAAACTCAAACTAACTCTAAAATACATAGGAAAGAATAAAAATCCATAAATAGCTGAGCCAAACTTTGAAAATGGGCAAAGATGAGAGAAAGTGCTCTACCAGATATTTAACATCACTAGCTAATTTGGGAAATGCAAATTAAGACCACACTGAGATATCATCACACATCAGAACAGTTAAAAAAAAAAAAAAAATAGTGGCCGGGCGCAGTGGCTCACATCTATAATCCTAGCACTTTGGGAGGCTGAGGCGGGCAGATTGCCTGAGCTCAGGAGTTCAAGACCAGCCTGGGCAACACGGTAAAACCCCATCTCTACTAAAATGCAAAAAATTAACTAGGTGTGGTGGCATGCGCTTGTAGTCCCAGCTACTCGGGAGGCTGAGGCAGGAGAATTGCTTGAATCTGGGAGGCGGAGGTTGCACTGAGCCAAGATTGTGCCACTGCACTCCAGCCTGGGTGACAGAGCAAGACTCCATCTCCAAAAAAAAAAAAAAAAAAAACAGTGACAGTATCAAATGCTAGTGAAGATGATGCAAAGAAATGCAATCTCTCATACATTCCTGGTAGAAATGTAAAATGGTACAACCACTCCAGAAAACACTTTGGGAGTTACTTCAAAAACTAAACATACACTTACCATACCATCCAGCAACCATGTCCCTGGGCATTTATCCCCCAAAAAATGAAAATTTAAATCCATATGCACACACACACACAAAACTGTACAAGAATGTTCACAGCAGCTTTATCTGTAACAGCCAAAAATTAAAAACAGCCCAGATATGCAGGTGAATGGTTAAACTTGGATACATACATACCATGGAATACTACTCAACAATTAAGAAGTACAAACTATTGATAAATGCAACAATTTGGATGAACCTCAAGAACTGTCTCATTCAACAATGTTGATGAATCTCAAGAACTGTCTCATTCAACAATTTGGATGAATCTCAATTTCAAAAGATTACATGCTATAGGATTCCATTTATATAGCACTCTGGTAATGACAAAATTATAGAGATAGAAACTGATTAAACTGATTAAGGGATGGTGAGGGTAAGGGAGGTGGATGAAACTAGAAAGAGGTAACATGATGAAAATCTTTGTAGTGATAGAATAGTTCCATATCTTCTTCCTCTTTTTTTTTTTTTTTTTTTTTGAGACAGGGTCTTACTCTGTCCCAGGCTAGAGTGCAGTGGCATAATCACAGCTCACTGCAGCTTCAACCTTCCCAGGCTTAGGTGATCCTCCCACCTCAGCCCCCCAAGTAGCTGGGACTACAGGCATGCACAACCACACCAGACTAATTTTCGTATTTTTTGCCAGAGACGGGGTTTTGACATGTTGCTGGTCTCAGACTCCTGGGCTCAAGCAATCTGCCTACCTCAGCCTCCCAAAGTGCTGGGACTACAGGCATGGTCAACCACATCAGCCTAGCTCTGTATCTTGATTGCAGAGGTAGTTGCAGGAATCCACACAGGTGATAAAATGGCACAGAACTATACACAGGCATTGTACAAAATCAATTTATTGGTTTTGATATTGTACTACAGTAGTACAAATTGTAACTATTGAGGGAAGTTCCTTGGGTGAAGCTGCATAAGATGTAACCACTGGGGGGAACCAGACCTCTCTTTACTATTTGTGCAACTTCCTATGAACCTATAATTATATCAAAATAAAGTTAAAACAAAATAAATGGGAAGAATGATTTATATAGGAGGAAAAAACATACTACTACAAAACCATAGAGTTAAAACAGTATAGTGTTAGAGCAAGAACAGACAAACCAAAGGAAAGGACTCAATATTCAGAGTATACATGTGCACTTAATACACAGTGTGACACCATATCTATGGGAAAAGGGAAGAAAGATGCCAGGAAAACTGGCACAGTACATGGAAAATAAACTGGATCACAAACTTGTGACACATAAAAAGTTAAACTCTGCATGTATTAAAGACCAATAAGTTTAAAAGAAAACTATGAATTTAGCAGTACATAACATAGCAGAGTAACTTTGTGGCACAGCACTGGGGAAAGATTTCTTAAACAAAACCTCCAAAATACAAACCATATAGCCAAAAGATTTTTTAATTTGATTATATCAAAATATAAGATTTCTGTTCAATGAAGAACATCATGAGAAAGATTACAGACAAATGACAGATTAGGAACAGATACACTTGTAATACTTAAATGATTAGTATCTATGAAATACAAGACATGTCTGCAAATCAACAAGAAAGAACTGAAACCCCAAAATAAAAATGGGTGAAGGGATGAACAGGCAATTTCACAAACAAAAAATTAAAAAAGATAAAACACACATGAAGAAATACTCAGATTCGGTAGGGCACGCTGGCTCACGCCTGTAATCCCAGCACTTTGGGAGGCTGAGGCAGGCAGATCACGAGGTCAAGAGATCGAGACCATCCTGGCCAACATAGTGAAACTCCGTCTCTTCTAAAAATACAAAAATTAGCTGGGCGTAGCGGCGTGTGCCTGTAGTTGCAGCTACTCAGGAGGCTAAGGCAGGAGAATCGCTTGAACCTGGGAGGCAGAGATGGCAGTGAGCCAAGATTGCACTACTGCACTCCACCCTGGCAAGAGCGAGACTCCATCTCAAAAAAAAAAAGAAATGCTCAGATTCATTAGTAGTGAATGAATCTGAATAAATAGTGAAATGTAATTTAAAATGAGATTTAATTTTGTATTTATTAGTCTGGAAAAATTGGAGCACTGAATAAAACCAAGCATTTGTGGGGAAACAAAGATAAAGGAACCCTCACGAGCTTCCTGCAGGTGTATAGACTATTGCTGCTTGTTCTAAACACCATCTGGTGGTGCTTCAATAAAATACATGAAAACCAAATGATCCAGAATCACATATGGATCTGTAACTCACTGAAAGTATCACAGAGGTCTAAAATGTATGCTTATCATGGTATTATCTGTAGAGGTAGGAAAATGAAAATAACATGGGTATCTACAAATAGGAGAGCAGACAGATAAACTGTAGTAGATGTACATTCTGAAATATTGTGCAGCACTTGGAAGCAAAGAACAGCAACGCAATAGATCTTCAAAACATAATAGTGAGACAAAAAAACTGCACGATATCATCTCTATAAATTAAAAATGTGGGCACCCAGAACAATATACATTTAATAACACATACAAACAGAAGAATACACATCATACAGAATGGTTGCATATGGGTTGATGAGCAAGAGAAAAGAGCGGGAATTAGAAACAAAAAACAATGAATGAGACTGGATGTGGTGGCTCACACCTGTAATCCCAGCACTTTGGGAGGCCAAGGCGGGTGGATCACGTGAGGTCAGGAGTTCGAGACCAGCCTGACCAACATGGTGAAACCCCATGTGTACTAAAAATACAAAAATTAGCCAGGCGTGGTGGCACAGTCTGTAATCGCAAGCTAGTCAGGAGGCTGAGGCAGGAGAATCGCTTGAGCCCGGGATGGGGAGGTTGCAGTGAGCTGAGATCACGCCACTGCACTCCAGCCTGGGCAATAAGAGTGAAACTCCACCTGAAAAAAAAAATGAACGAAAAATGCAGGCAGGGGAGATGCCTTGAACAGCCCATTGAATTGAGTAAGATTAACTCCATCGTCTGCACCTGAGGTCCAAAATGAACTTTAAGGACTCATACATCTAATAAACATCACACCACTAAAGCCGAATGTCATCCTACCCTTCTCACGAAGAAAACACAAAACAAGCTCACTACTTTGAAGATTTTCGATGCTAAGTGTGTTACATGGAGAAACCACCCAACTTCCTTTAACTTCAAAACAGAAAATATATCAAAGATAAAAGGAAACTGTAAGATACAAGGGTCACTACCCCTAAAATTTAAGTTAAATTCTTACAGGGATATTCAAACCAAGCCAAGCCCAGTCCCTTTGATTCACCCAGTCACCGAGATCTTTTAAAATTTAGTTACAGGTGGCAATAAGAAAAAATAAAGGGCATACTCTCATTTTTCTCTTAAAGTGTTTCTCTGAAACACTCTTAAAATAAGGATTGGCAGTAAAATAAATGAATTTTCTACCATAATCCCTAACTGACATTAATAACAAAGCATTAATTATATTTATAGTGGTTCGTTTTCCCAATTTATAATAACTAATATGTATTGTTCTGGATGGAACTAGACAGTTTTTTATTCTTTGTAATAATGAGGGCATTTCAACACATTATGTTCACTTTCAAGCTGACCTTCATACAGCCACGAGTTTGTTTATAAAGGAAGAAGCAGAGTCAAACTAAAATTTTTGTTTAACAAAATGTCAAAAACTCAGTTAATTTCTTTCATACAACAGGCAAATCCTGCAACCTTGCCCATAAAATCCTAAGACATAAACACCTGAAAGAGTCAGTTTGCCTTTTTTTGTCTCATGGCAAATATTACAGTAAGAGGAAGCTATAGCTGCCACTGACCGAACCCTAAATTCAGCAGCATCAACAATATCAATGCAGCCTGTCATGCGACGGTAGGTTCCCTAGCTTCAGACTATCTAACCCAGCAAATTCTGCCTCAAAAAGTGACATACTAAGTGGGTCAAAAACATAAAACGGCAATTTTTGAATCAAAGTTAGGGTAGTGCTGACTTCAAACATAGCTTCAGAACGCTGGGACCCATCACTAAGTGAATGGGAGTGACTGGTATCCGCTCAGACAAGTACTAGCGCAAAGGGATAAGAACTGGCAGGTGGCATCCCAAAAATGAAATTCTAACAGTGGTGTCAGTACCTTGGGCATGGGCAAAAATAGTACCAACAGGAAAGGAAAGACTATATGAACCCCAAAAGCAAGCACATCGCCCAAATTGCTGTCAATAACCACCAACGATCATCACCAATCACCTGATCCCGTTTAGATTGCACCTGGGAGCCAGGCAGTCCCACCTCAAAACCAAAGCAACTGTCACAAGTAGCAAATCTCACTCACCAGGCAAGGGAGCCACAAAGACCCCCGGCTGGCCCCCACCCTCTTGGTAACGGCGCCTACTTTTGGGCCCGACCTGCAGGCTTGCAGCCGCAGCGATCTGACAGCTAGCACCGCCCCCGGCTAGAGCGGGCTTGTGACCTTTGACCCCTGACCCCTGACCTCCACGGTGCAGGCACATCCCGCCCTGCGGTTTCCCATGGAGAAGCTTGAAAGCCCCCTTACCTGTCACAGCTTCATCTCATGCCGCGATGTAGCCTATCAGACCGCCGGTGGGCGCCCCAGCCAAGGAGGACAAGGATAGGGCGGAACTACGGAGGATGCGGGGTGCGTAGATCCTGCTGGGATAATCCGTGGGGCGGCAAGCGCTATACAGCCGCCGTCTCCCCAGTGATACTGCAAGGTGCCGGTGCCGCCGCCGCCGCCGCCGCCGCCGCCGCCACTGCAGTAAATCAGCTGACACCAGCCCCAACTGCCGTGACTTTCGCTGCAACTGTCGCAAAAATGAGGGGGCGGGAAAGTCTCACCATTTCCCTACATGCAAGGCCTAAGCCGGCGCCGAGACAGCCAGCCGCGTTACCATGGAGACCGAAGGTGGAGAAAAGGCCAGCTGTGGGCAAGGAGTGCACGGCCGCCATCTTGATTGTGGGAAGTCTCGTCTAGGCTGTCCTCTCTCCAGTTGGGAGGACCAAGATGGAGCCAAGGATGAAGTAGCAAGTGTATGTCTTTCTTGGGAGCAGGATGTTGCGCAAGTTTACACTTCTGACCCCATCACACTGCTTCCCACCGAGATGCAAGAGGTAGGGAATTCCCTAAACACTGGAAAGTATGTTGGATGCTGGAAAGCTAAAAAGAATGACAAATGTCCCCCAAGACAGATAAGCTATAGTATAGTGCAGGATGAGAAATGCCAAATAAGGATTAAGGAAGAAAAGAGATGAATTATTTCTAGGTTGGGGTAAGGCAGGATAATCACATTAGGTCATATGGAAGTCTAGAAAAATTGGTCAGATTTGGAATAAGAATTGGGAAAGGAAAACAACTTTGTCACCAGCATTGAAATGTAAAACATGAATATATGCAATAAATAGAAAGTTAAATTTGGAAGAAATACAAGGGACGTGAAGTAGGTGAAATGGGAAAATGTGGTATCAGGGCTTAGCTGTTTCTGCTCCGTGAGCGGCTCCTTTAACAGGCAGTCTATGCCCTGGAGCTCTCTTGTGGGTTGGTAGAGACTTCATCACATTCCGCCTAGACCAGGTAATAAAAAAGTAACATGGAAAAATAGAATAATGTCAGATAACAAGAGGCTTTTAGTGGCCATATAAGCTTTTTGGTCTTTATTCCAAAGACAATGAAAAGTAATTGAAGACTTTTGACTAATAAATAGTGTAGCACTTTTCCTAACCACATGGTATTCAGGTTTTTAAAATTGCTTTACAACAAATTATCACAGTCTTAGTGTCTTAGTGGCTTAAAGCAACACATATGTATTGCCTCACATTCCGTGGGCAAGGAGGTCAGGAACAGGTTAGCTGAGTCCTGTGCTCATGCTCTCACAAGGCTACAAGTGGATGTCAGCCAAACTGCAATTCTCATCTGGAGGCTCAACTAGGGAAGAATCTGATTCCAAACTCCTGTCAGCTCATTCAGTTCTTTGTGGCTGTCTGACTAAGGGCCCTGGCTTCTTACTGGCTCTGAACTGGAAGTGGCCATCAGGTCCTAGCAGCCACCCACAGTTCCTTACCACATGGGCCTTACTAAAGGCTCTCTCGCAACATGGCAGCATACTCCTTCAAAGCCAGCAAGGAGAATCTCTCTACTGAGCACAAGAAAGGAGTCACATAGATATAGATACAGCCATGGATATGGACATGGACATAGATATGGAAATGGATGTAGATGATAACCTAAATTAGGGAGTGACAGCCATCACCTTTGCCATATATTATTGGTTAAAGTAAGTCACGGGTTTTATCTGTACTCAAGGAGAAAGGATTATACAAGAGTGTGACTTATCGGGGTCACTTAAGATGGGCCAGCCACAAATATTAATTTGGCAGCAATGTGCCATGTAAATCAGGTGGGAAATACAGGGAGGCAAGGAGACAAGTGAGATGTCATCATTGTTGTTGTAACCAAAAATGTATGGTTATCACTGCGAAAGAATCATAAATGAGACCCACAGGATAAAATCAGGAATTTCACCATTTTAGAGGCATATATATATATATATATATTTTTTTTTTTTGGAGATGGAGTCTTGCCCTGTCACCCAGGCTGGAGTACAATGGCACCATCTCAGCTCACTGCAACATCCACCTCCTGGGTTCACGCAATCCTCCTTCCTCGGCCTCCCGAGTAGCTGGGATTGCAGGTGCACACCATCACACCTGGCTAATTTTTTTTATTTTTAGTAGAAATGGGGTTTCACTCTATTGGCCAGACTGGTCCTGAACTCCTGGCCTCAAGATTGGTCTGTCTCGGCCTCCCAAAGTGTTGGGATTACAGGCGTGAGCCACTACACCCGGCTTTAGAGGCATTTTTAAAACTTAAGTACTACTCTGTCCTTAAAATTTAGTAGCAGGCTGGGCACAGTGGCTCACGCCTGTAATCCCAGCACTTTAGGAGGCCGAGGCAGGCAGATCGCAAGGTTGGGGGTTTGAGAATTTAGTAGCAAATTACCCTACAGCACACCAGTACCTTCTGGACTTCTTAAGCTCCAGGTTAGCTCTGCAAAAGGCAAGGAGGCTTGTTCTTCCATTTTACAAATTTCAAAAGAGGGAGATAGCCCAGTGGTCTAACAGTGACTTTATTGCTACTGTTATTTTCGGATCACTTCATGCATGCTGTTATTTTTTTCTCATCGAGGTTTTCAGTCATAGTTTGGTATTCCCCATGGTGCCTAGTACTCAGCTAATACTCCCCTTTCCTTCCTGGACCCTCTCCCAGAAAAGTCCTATCATGGTCGATGGCTTTATTTTAATACCAAATGGCAAAGAGGCTTAATAAGGGTTTTTTGCATGATTTTTGTGTAATTAAAACTGTTTTGTGCAATTAAGAGATTCCTTTTGCACTTTCTCACGACATAAAAGTCAAGTGTTGATACTTCTCTTTTTTTCCTGTCTCATGACTTCCATGATTCAAACCATTTCTTTCCAAGTAACAAAATGTCTTTTTCTAGAAACATCTCTAGTTACTCCATACTCAGGCCTTTTAGGAAGGAGTGAAGATGATAAGGTTTAGGGTGCTAAGCCTCCTCACAAATGAGGGTTTCACAGCCCCCCTCACCAAACCAGCAAGACTAGCAAGGGAAAATTAGAATAGATAATGAAGGAGGAGATGATGAGTACTAGTGGTAGCCCTGGTCACCAACTGCAGCAACAGGGCTGTAGATCGTCTACTAACCTCCCTCTTCTAGGTTTCCCATAAGGAAGAGAGGATGACCAGAAACCTGGAGGAGTTGCTTCCCAAACCTGTGTAGAGAAGGGAACTCATTTTTGTGTAAATAGTGGACTATGGGAGACACATGAAGCACCACCCAGATTCCCCTTCAAGAAAGAACCACTTCCTAGCTGCAAGGAGAGTGGTTTGCTCACACTCTTGCTGTTAGCTTCTTCAGGGTCACCTGGGCTTTCCAGCTGAGATCACACTAATCTTGGGGCAGCCTCTGATGAATGACTGAGCAGGGTGAGGAAAGTCCAGGGCACACTCTTCTTGGGGAGGCCCCTGTTCTAGGGGGTGGTATCAAGGCATAGGAATTTCTGCTCCCATGGGGGACTCTTTTAACAGGCAATCTTTGTACTAGAGCTTCCTCTTGGGTTAGTAGAGACTTTGTCACATCTGCTTTTTCCCTTCCTCGGCCCAATCCTGCTTCCTCCCTTTTCCTCTCACAGATGTGAGAGAAATAAACCTTTTGGACTCCTCACTCCATCTCAGCATCAGCTTCCCAGAGAACCCAGCCTGCACCATGACACCATTTTTAACAATTGACAATCAGGAGCCGTCATTGTACTTTTGCAACTTTTCCCTCGGTTTTATTTTTTTTTCCATATAAAAGGTTGGAAAAAAAGAAACAAAGATTAAACTGATTTTTACTGATTTTTAATAAAAGAGATACATCAGACTTATCAACCCATGCAATGCATGTGTCTTATTTTGATATTGATTCAAGTAAGCTATAAAATAAATTAGGAGAAAAATGGGAAATTTTAACTGAGTGGATATTTAATGATATTAAAGAAGCCTTGTTAACATATTAGAATGTAATAATGATATTTCGGTTATGTCTTTAGAGGATTCCTCATCTTCCAGATGTGCAGGCTGAAATATTTATGGATGAAATTATCAGATGCCTAGCATTTGCTCCATGATAATCTGAGGTAAGGAAGACAGTGGCAATAGCTACCTTAACTTTACTTCCATCTTCATGAAATAGTACATTCTTTTACTTCTAATTCTAATTCATCAAGGTGAAAAACATCACTTATTCACCATCCAGTGGTTTTAGGCACTATGCTGAGCTACACATACAGAAAATGTAGAGACTTGGTTCTTGTGGTCAAGTTACTCAGTCTGGCAGGGAGGCAGGGAGACAGGCAGACCCACTACTGTGAGGAGTGATGTACCTGGTGCTTTCCACCAGTTGCCGTGGGGCTGATCGTCCTACTGACCTTGTAATACTAATGTTCTGAATTTTGATGGGAAATATTGTTTTTAACATTGTGTGAAAAGCCACTTCCTTATTGTACAGAAACCACTAACATGCATTTTACTTTTATTGGATTTCTTCAGTATCTGGCCCTCAGATGTACTCAGATATTCAGATATCTGCTACTTAAGAATGGACTGAATGATGAGCGTGTGTATGTGTTATGTGTGTGTTTGCTCAAGGGCATGCCTGAGAGAGGGCTTTGAATAAAGTGAAGCTTCTGTTAAGAGTTTTATCAGCTGGACATAGTGGCTCATCCCTGTAATCCCAGCATTTTGGGAGGCCGAGGCGGGTGGATCACTTGAGGTCAGGAGTTTGGGACCAGCCTGACCAACATGGTGAAACCCCATTCCTACTAAAATGCAAAAATTAGCCAGGTGTGGTGACAATGCACCTATAATCCCAAGTACTTGAGAGGCTGAGGTAGGATTGTCGCTTGAACCCAGGAGCCAGTGGTTGCAGTGAGTCAAGATCACGCCACTGCACTCCAGCCTGGACAACAGCATGAGCCTGTCTCAGAAAAAAAAAAAAAAAAAAAAAGAATTTTATTTCCTTCCTTGTTTGTCTTTCCTAGCTAGACAATATCTACAATACCACAAGCAAAAAGAGCTCTTTTATAGCTAGTGATTAAATGAAAACACAGATTGTAAGTTTTGTTTAGTTTCTCAGTTCCAAAGAGTTAACTCTAATAATGCTAGAGACTAAATGTTCATTTCCCCAATATTCATATATTGAAACCCCAGTGTGATGGATTTGGAGATGGTGACCTTTGGGAGGTAACTAGGTCATGAGAGTAGAGCCCTTATGAAAGAAGAGACAAGACAGAATACTTGTTCTCCTGCCTGCCCTCTTCCTCTCCACTCTTTCTCTCTCTCACCCACTTCTTCCCCACTGTATGAGGATACATCAAAAAGACAGCCCTCTTAAACCGGCAAGAGAACCCTCATTAGACACTGGATTTGGGCCAGCACCTTGATCTTGGATTTCTCAGCCCCCAGAACTGTGAGAAATAAATGTTTGTTTAAGCCACCAACCGCATGGTACTCTGTTAGAGTAGCCTGAACCAAGACAAAACCCTCAACATACTCTTTTAAAAAATTAAAATAAAATTTAAAATGTAGTTTTTATTACAGAGGCTGAGGTGTTAGAAATATTTTTCTAAATATCTGGGCTTCTTAATAGAAACTCTAAGCAGTTTAATGACATCAGATATAAATTTAAGAATAAAAAACTATTTTACATATTTGGCAAACACCCGAACTGACTCTGAGAATTGCCAGTGAGTTTCTTTAGTATGCTGCAGGAGATTGCAGCATGTATGTGACAGTATAGAACACTCTACAGCTTCCAAGGAAACCCTCTCCTCCAAGGCATAGCCTAGTGTCCAAAACTAAAGAATATAATATTAGTGTGATAAATGGTACATCTGGAGACTTGATGGCATCTAAAGAGACACTTGCTATCAAAGGGGAAATGAGATCCTTTTGACTAAAAATATATTGCGCCACCTAGGGACACCTGGGAAAATAATATATTCAATTTTCAAATTCAAAGCATACAACTAGAAAGTGTTTGGAAATTATGAAGCAGGATTTCCTTTTTATTTAATATTTATATTACATAAATATCGCACAAATTACACCAGGCTGGAGTGCAGTGGCTCAGTCCTAGCTCACTGCAGCCTTAAACTCCTGGGCTCAAGTGATCCTCCCACTTTAGCCCCCCAAGTATCTGGAACTACAGGTGTATAACATCATGCCTAGCTTGAATTCTTAGATATGACAGCAAAAGCACAGATAACAAAAGGAAAAAATAGGTAAATTGAATTTCATTGAAATTTAAAACATTTGTGCATCAAATGACACCATAAAGAAAGTGAAAAGACAACCCGTAGAATGGAATATCTGAAAGTAATTTACTCTATAAGGGATTGATACCCAGAATATATAAAGAACTCCTACAACCCAACAGCAAAAACAAACAACCTGATTCAAAAATGGGCAAAGGACTTCAACAGACACTTCTCCAAAGAAAATAAAGAAATAAGCATTATGCACATGAAAAGATGTTTAACATGTTAAGTCATTAGGGAAATGCGAGATATCACCTCACCCACAAAGATGACTATTATTAAAAAAATTAAAATTAGCAATTGTTGCTAGGACGTGGAGAAACTGGAACCCTCATACATTCCTAGTAAGAATGTAGAATGGTGCAGGCACTGTGGAAGACAGTTTGGCCGTTTCTCAAATGGTTAAACAGAATCACCATATGATCCAGCAATTCCACTCCTAGGTATATACCAAAAAGAACTGAAAAGCAGGGACTTGAAGAGATCCTTGTACACCAATGTTCACAGCAGCATTGTTAACAACAGCTAAAAGGTGGCAACAACCTCAGTGTCCATCAACAAATGAATAAGTAAATAAAATGTGATATGCCCATATAATGGAATATTATTGAGCCTTAAAAAGGAATGAAATAAATTTTGATATATGCTATAATATAGAAGAAATTTTAAAACATAGCGCTAAGTGAAATAAGCCAGGCCAGATGCGGTGGCCCACACCTGTAATCCCAGCACTTTGGGAGTCTGAGGCAGGCAGATCACTTGAGGTCAGGAGTTTGAGACCAGCCTGGTCAACATGGTGAAACTCTGCCTCTACTAAAAATACAAAAATTAGCCGGGCATGGTGGCACATGCCTGTAATCCCTTCATGAGAAGGTTCTGGAAATGGATAGCAGTGAGTGCACTTAATGCTACTGACTTGTGCACTTTAAAACTGGTTAAAATGGGCCAGGTGTGGTGACTCACATCTGTAATCCCAGCACTTTGCAGGGCTGAGGCAGGAGAATTATTTGAGCTCGAGGAGCTCAAGACCAGCAACAAAGTGAGATCTCGTCTCCACAAAAAAATAAAAAATTTGCTCAGCATGGTGGGATGCAACTGTCAGCCCAACTACATGAGAGGCTGAGGCAAGCGGACCAGTTGAGCTCAGGGGGTCGAAGCTGCAGTGAACCACGATCATGCCACTGCACTCCAGCCTCGGTGATAAAGTGAAGCCCTGTCTCAAAAAACAAAAAGTTAAAATGCTAAATTTTATGTAAGTATATTTACTCAATATATATGTATATACATATGTATGAGGAAATCCTGCTTCATAATTTCCAAACTCTGTCTAGTTGTATGCTTTGAATTTGAAAACTGAACACATCATTCAATCATATATACACATAGTGAGTATATATACACACATATATATACACACATACATACATATATACACACATATATACATATATACATACACATATATACATATATATACACACACACATATATATATACACACACACATATATATATATATGAAACAACTATGGGTTGATGACATGTCTGTGCCTTCCATTTTAGCCCATACCCCTGGACATGGAGCTATCACAAAAGTGTATACTCCAAAGGACAGGAACATGTAATAATCATGTTTAACTTCTGAGGCTATGGCACAGTGCCTGCCATACTGGAGGTCCTGAAGAATTTGTTGTGGTTGTCAGTGAGCTGATTCCAATCTTAATTCACTGAACTGTGCGGGTTGTTCAGATAAAAACCAATGACTCCCTTGCTACATTCAAAGGCATTTCACAGCCTTCATCCTTTTGGTCTTTGACACTTTACTTTTGTGATAGTCCTCCTGATTCTCTGCTTCTCTTAACTTTTCTCATTTTACTCCCTATTTGTATTTGTCTTTAAATTTCTGTTGTAACTCTTTGCTTTTCTGTATACTTCCTTATGATCTACTTTAGTGGTATCATCTATGACCGCTATGCTGCAAACTCTCATATATTTATCTCTAGCCTGTATGTTAATCCTCTAACCTCCAATTTCCCTGGTGTTAAACAATTCTTAAATTTTTATATCAGGCAGAGTCACAAAAGGAAAAAGCACATTCAAAATGGGTAATCGAGGATAATTTGGTAAGGGGGGTATTAACAAACGTGTAGATAGAGTTTAGGAAAATCAAAAAAGCAATGGTGGGCCGGGCATAGTGGCTCACGCCTGTAATCCCAGCATTTTGGGAAGCCACGGCGGGCTGATCATTTGAGGTCAGGAGTTGGAGACCAGCCTGGCCAACATGGTAAAACTCCGTCTCTACTAAAAATACAAAAATTAGCCTGGTGTGGTGGCAGTCGCCTGTAATCCCAGCTAGTCAAGAGGCTGAGGCAGGAGAACTGCTTGATCCCGGGAGGCAGAGGTTGCAGTGGGCCAAGATCGCACCACTGCACTCCAGCCTGGGTGACAGAAGGAGAGAGGCTCTGTCCCCACCCGCCCAAAAAAAAGCAATGGTGTTGCTAAAGAGAAAATAAAGACAATGACAGCAAGGATTGAGCAGTGAGTAGAAAAGTTTAACTGTAAAGTAGGGGACTAGATTCATCACACAACTATGCTCTGGGTGGGAAGGGTGGTTCTTTTTAAACCAAAGGATCCTTATTGGTATTAGGAGAGTGAAGTTTCTGGACGTTGCCCATTAGCTGGTGGTATCTGGGCTTACCAGTTAGGCTAGTGCTAGGTGGCTGGAGATAGTTCATGCTATAAGCCTGGGAAGTCCATTTAGGAATTATGGCTTCCAGGTACCTGTTTCCTATGGGTGCCTGCCTTGGGATTACAGTGGCAAGTGTTTCTGCTCTTTATGTGAAGTATCCAATTCAGTACTGTCTTGTCTAGTCAGGTCTAGGTAGCACCAACAGGCTGTCATGCCCAGTGTCTGGTTCCAGCCCATGCTGAGGTCTGAAGGGAGTGGGTTGATGGGTGGCAGGTAGCTGAAAGAACACTTGGGAGGCCATAGGCCGGTGAAAGATGGTTTTACTCAGCAGCTCTCTTACACTGTGTGTCTTTGTCTCGGCTGCCTGCTCCGGCTCTGCCACTCCCACGCCTGCAGCTGCATTCCCTGGTCTGCAAGGCCAGCTCTCCCTTACAGGGTCAGCAGCTTAATTCTCTCTGGGCATGAGTCGAGCCATGCTGTGCTGTATGTACAGTGTCAGCAGGGCAGTTATACCTTTTACAAACAATAGTGCCTCCAAACCAGGCGATGAGCCTTCCCATGTTATAGCTACATAGCTGTGATTATATAACAAGTGGAGTTATGTGTCTGTGCTCCAAACTCAATGAGTCACACAGGATGTTTACCTCGGCCTATTCTTGACCAAATCACATCCATTTTCCTTACACTAGGTGACTGGCCCAGAGTTTCTCTGTTGGTATCCTGGTGCTGCCAACAGCCAGGAGTGATTTCTACTTCTATGTCTAAAGAGACAATAGAAGACAGTGTTTGCAGGAACTCAAAGAGGATAATGGTATGACAAGAGCTGTGGCCTTTGGTGGAGACACAGACAACCTGTGGCAACACAGTAGGAAGGGAGCTAAGGGAATTACTAACTGGATCTCATTTTCTTCTACCCTCCAATCTCTTCAAGAAGCTCGAACAGAGGATCCTATTGATGCAGTCCATGTAGGCAGGTTCCTAGGGCTGAGAGCAGAGTGAAGAAAGGTAGAGTAGATCTGGAGGGACACATAGTGTCTCTATCAGAGCTAACTTTTACAATGCCTCTTTTCATCTTGCTTCTCAAGAATCTATAATCTATCTTGCTTTCATAAGCCCTGTTCCTCCCTTCATATCTACTATAGCTGCTGTAGTGGAGACCACTTCTAGTTGCTTCTTAGGCAAAACTGGAAGGACAGTTGAGAATAATAATAATCCATCTGTTCTGGATAAATTGTGCTCCCTCACCCCACCCAAATTCATAGGTTGAAGCCCCAACCCCCAATATGACGCTAAGTGGAGATAGGACCTTTAAGGAGGTAATTAAAGTTAAGTGACGTCATCAGAGTGGATCCTTAATCTAATAGGACTGGTGTCCTTGTAAGGAAGAGAAACAGACTAGTACTGTATGTGCATGTGTGTGTGTGTGCACAGAGAAAAGGCCATGTGAAGACACAGTGAGAAGGCCGCCATTTAAAAGTGAAGAAGAGAGGCCTTAGGAGAAACCAATACCAGCAGCACTTGGATCTTGGACTCCCAGTCTCCAGAACTGTGAGAAATACATTTCTTCTGTTTAAGTCACTCAGTCTTTGGTATTGTTGTAGACAAAGACTGAGTTGTTATAGCAACCCTAGCTGACTAGCTGAATAGACACCACTGTTTATAAACATTTTTATCAAGTATCTTATGATTTGGTTCTTTATAAACATCATCCAATATGACCTTTTACCATCACAATCCTAGAAGGCAGGTGTTATTAATCCAAGGCTCACAGACAAGGAAGCTGAGGTTCTGAGAGGTTAGTAGTTTGTGCATGGCCATAAAATTTAAGTAGCAAGGCCGGTCATGGTGGCTCATGCCTGTAATCCAAGCACTTTGGGAGGTCGAGGCGGGCGGGTCACCTTAGGTCAGGAGTTTGAGACCAGCCTGGCTAACATGGTGAAACCCCGTCTCTACTAAAAATACAAAAAAGTAGCCAGGCGTGCTGGTGTGTGCCTGTATTCTCAGCTACCCAGGGCGGGCTGAGACAGGAGAATTGCTTGAACCCAGGAGGCGGAGGTTGTGGTGGGCCGAGATTGTGCCACTGCACTCCAGCCTGAACAACAGAGTGAGACTCTGTCTCAAAAAAAAAAAAAAGCAAATATTTATTATGGGGACTTCTGTCTATTAAAACCATTACAATGTGCTGATATCACATGAAAAAGGAATGTAATTACTGTGCCTCTGGTGTGGCTGGGTTCAGTTAAGAATTAATTATTTTAATATGTTTCTGCAACACCTTTAGCTTTCTCTTTTCACATGTCCTGGGCTTCAACTATCACCCAATCTGATGACTCAAATCTGTAATGTCATCCTAGTCCTTTTTCTTTAGTTCCAGGCTCATCCCTCTCACGATCTACTATATCTCTCACTTGGATGTCCTACAGGCATTTTAACTCATTTTTAAAAAGCTACACGATTGAAATGTTTGAGTTATCTTAAACTCCTCTGTCATCTCACTAAATTGGACCAATAATTGTTTCTCAAACATGTTCCTTCCTCTTCATTTCCACTGCAGATGCTTTCCTAATTTAGTTCCTGGATCACCACAGTATCCTCCTAAATGGATCTCACTGCCTTCCATCCTCCTTGATGCTACCTGAGGGCTTTTCTGAAGACACTTTTTCTTTTTCCATTTTTTTTTTTTTTGAGACAGGGTCTGGCTCTGTTGCCCAGGCTGGAGTGCAGTGCCGCAGTCATGGCTCCCTGCAGCCTTGACCTCCCCAGCTCAAGGAATCCTCCCACCTTGGCCTCCCGAGTAGCTGGGACCACATGTGCGCGCCATGACACCCGGCTACTTTTTTGTATTTTTGGTAGAGACGGGAGTTTCACCACACTTGTAATTGCAAAATTGCCCTGAAATGATTTTTCCATTCTCTTCCCGACAAAATCCAAATTCCTTAGCTAGTCATTATCTGACCTCGGCCTTCCCTCCAATGTCATCTCCCCAGCTAAGTCCAAAGACAGATAATTTGCCACCTAGCCTAATATTTAAAAGAGTACACTGGCGTTAGCCTGTCTTGACTTGAAATGAAATCACAGAACCTACTTCACAGGGATTAAATGAACTAGTACACATATAAATAACTTATGTCTTGCCTGGTACATCATGTGGTAAATATTAGCTATTCTTCTTATCCACCCTCTCAACTCATGCATTTGCACCTGGTGGTCCCCTTGCCTGGAATATTACCTCTCACCATCCATCTAACCCCTGCTTCTCTTTCAAGATTCAATCCAGGAGTCAGATTCCTAGCAAGTTTACCCTGCCCCACCCTTCCATCTCGTTAGTCTTCACCGCTTCCTATTTGCGTCGGTCACTAGACCGTGAACTTCCTAAAGGAGGGATAGTGTCTTCATCTTTTTGGTGAAAACCTAAAGACAGGTGCACGATACTTTCTGAATGACTGCACAGAAAGCGCCCCATATGTAATTAAGTCTGTTAATAAATATTCCTAAACGTTATTTTGTCTTGTGTGTAGACCTGCCCCGAATACAGTACAGGAGCATCTTCAAAGTACTTCCAGTGGGTGCCCTGGACAGCAGCTAAGAACCCCGGGGTAAAACGAGTTTCCTCTCTACTGTTACAAATCAGAAACCTCCTCGGTAAAAGCCTCAGATCTGGGAAACGCGGATGCACATGCCAACTTTTGCGTCTCAGTCTGCGCCTGCGCACGTGACCTCTACACGTCTGCCTCTGCGCCTGCGCCGCTCAAGTTAGCGCGAGGCTACTCAGTCGAGGGTGGGACTACGCTTCGCGTTTTGGGATTGGGCGGTGAAGGCCAAACCGGACGGCGCGGAAATGACGTCACGCCGGCGGCCCTGCCGCGCGGTGGCTGCTGGGTGCCGCACGCCTTCCCATCCTTCTCCTCTCCCCTCCCCCATCCCTCCCCGCCCCCTCGGCCGCTCCGCTCCCTGGCGTGACTCGGCACTGAGAGTCCCGGGAGAAGACTCGGCGGTCGCCACCTCTTCTGTCCAGGCCTCGGCCTTCCTGAGCATCTCTCCTTCCTCTCCCAGATCGTCTTCTCCTTCAGTTTCGAAGCCAGTGGCGTCGCGGCCACCCTGCCGGGCTCTCTGTGAGGATGGTGGGGGTGAAGCCCGTCGGGAGCGACCCGGATTTCCAGCCAGAGCTGAGCGGCGCGGGCTCCAGACTCGCCGTGGTCAAGTTCACCATGAGAGGGTGAGGCCAGGCTCGAGCTCTGTGGGTTCTCGTCTGTCCTTCCTTGCTTTCCTTTCACTCTTTGTTGGCCCTGGTTTCCTAGCCGTCTGCTGCCCCGGAGTGTCCGGCAGTCGCCGCAGCCCCAGGAGCTGCCGGAATTAGGCCTCGTTTCTCGGGTGTGAACCCCCATTTATGCACAGGGGTTCCTAGACGGGCTCGGGGGCCTGGCTGGCCGGCTTCTCCAGCTCAGGAGATTCCTCACCTGCTCCTTTTCAATTCTTTGACAAACTGGTTTTGGGGGTGGCCCGCCCCTATTCCTTCCAGCCTGTGGGAGTCTCCGCAGCCACCCTTGCCTGAGCCTGACCCCTTCTTTCTGCGGAGCCAGCTGTCATTTGCATCTCCAGAGCTCCAAAAGCTTAATTTACCGAACACTTTGTTTCTCTTCGCCACCTACCCCTCTCTAAAGCCTTTGAAGATTCAGATGGGGCGATCTAACTAATATGCGTAGCTCTGAGTCCTGAATTTCTGCTAATGCATTTCGAACTAAGTTAACGTTGGGTTAGGGTGCTTTTTAAATTATTTGAACTTTTTTCTTCCTCGTTCGGCCACTAACTTGTAGCTTAGGCTCCCCTATGTATGCGATTGCAACTGGTCATACACGACAGTACATACATAATATATTTCAGGTGGACAGTTGGCCGGATGTCTTAGTTTGACCAGGCTCTGTTTTTTCACTTAAGAGGACAGGGATCTTGAAAAATGTTAACTGTCTTTGGTAAATATCAGCAAAATTATAGGTCGTAGAAACGGTGGACCTTTTATAGTGGATGTGTAGTAAAGTTCCTGTGTAAGAATGAAATGTTGGAACTCGGCGTTGAGAACCAAGATTTCAGCGTGTGTGTGTGTTTCACAGATCTCTCCTTGTATATGTCGATACTATTTAGTTAGAAGTATGAGAGGTTTCCGCTTTATTTTCCTTGACCCCTTGGCGTTATTTATACGTCTAACTTGGAGCAGTCTACTGCTGGTATCACTGTTTATGTAACACACTTTCTTGTCCAAATAACTGTATAAACACAAAATTCCATTTTGAATTTCAGAGCAAAAAACAAAGTTTCCACTAGATGGTTCACTAAATGTTGAGTATATAAATGGTGGCATTAGGATTATATCGTTTTAGGGAATGGATGCAGATAGATATGAAAACAAGTTAAGACTTATTTTTGGACCAGTCTCTCTTACGCTGATTAGGGAATGGATGCAGATAGATATGAAAACAAGTTAAGACTTATTTTTGGACCAGTCTCTCTTACGCTGAATTGAAAAAGGATAGTACCTTGCGTTTCATTCACATGGTGGGCTAGAGTACCCATATGATACACGGAATTTTGCATTTACTAAATTTGAAAGGATAAGTGATGTCATATATATAAAACACCTAAAAAGAATGTTAGAATTCTATAAGTGTGTCTTCTCATTTTTAGCAATTTTGTAATGTCTGTATTCTTAATAATAGGGGAATACCTGTAGTACATTAAGTATCTAGGCCACAGTGGAAAAGGGAAGATAGGATTTCAATAAGGAACCTCACCTCACTTTTAGTTCACTTTTCTAATTCTGGCCCGTCGAAGCTTTTATACTTTTGTCCCTCAATGATATATTGTTTTTCTCCCTTACCATAGCAGTGGGAGAGATAATAGAATAATAAATAAATATTGATTGAAGTGAGAAGACTGGGGAAACATTGCTGCGAAGGAAGGTTTTTTCTATCAGTGTGGTGTCACTTAAGCGTAAGCATAACTGCAGACATTGATTGCTAAAGAACTGTTACATTTAAAAAGATATTTTAGTGGAATTAAAATTTTTTTTCTTTGTAAAAACCGAGGGAAAATTAATGTTTGGGTTTAGAGTAAGTTCAAAAGCATATTTATATTACGTTTACAAATCTGGTAAGATTATTGTATTTACCTTTAATATTCCTCGAACTTATTGGCCATTAATACATCCTGTCTAAACTCATTGTCAATAGGAACCCAGAATTATGTATATGACGGGTCAGTATTAGACTCAGAAACAACTGTATTCAGTAAAATCTTGTAAGAAACCTCTTAGATCAAAGTTAATGCTGTCCCAGTTTAGACTGAGGGCATAGTTTCTCCAGCACCTATTTCATTTCCTTTCCAACCCTATTTTAAACCTTTTTTCTTTTTTTTTAACTTCTATGCTTTATCCACTCTCAGTCTAAATTTTACTAAAATGATACATGGATTGTTCTCCTGTGTAAGAATCTTTAGTGGCTTATGATAAAATATATATAACATAAATTTGACCATTTAGCCATTTGTAAGAGTATAATTCATTGGCATTAAGGACAGTCAGCCCTGTGTATCCATGGATTGAACCAAATGTGGATAGAAAATATTTGGAGAAAAAAAATTGCATTTGTGCTGATCATGTACACACTTTTTTCTTGTCATTATTTTCTAAACAATGCAGTATAACAACTGTTTACATAGCATTTACCTTAGGCATTATAAGTAATCTAGAGATGACTTAAAGTATATGGGAGAATGGTCGTAGGTTATGTGCAGATACCATGTCATTTTCTATTAGGCCCTTGAGCATCTGTGATTTAGTGTCTTGCTGGAGGTCCTGAAACTAATCCCCCGGATACGCAGACATGACTATACAGTCACAATGTTGTGCCACCATCACCACGGTTTCCTATAACTTTAGACAGAAATTCTATATCCATTAAAGGATAACTCCCCATCCTTACTTCTCCAAAGGGACAAAACTGTATCCATTAAGCAGTAATTTGCCCCTCCCCATCTACCTCCTTGGTAACTTCTATTCTGCTTTCTGTCCCTATAAATTTGTCAATTTGTGGCACCTAATATAAGTGAAATCGTAACAATATTTGTCCTTTTGTTTTTGACTTCACTTAGCATAGTATTTTCAAGGTTCATCCATGTCTTAGTATGTCTCAGAATTTCATTCTTCCTTATAACTGCACAACATAATCCATTTATTTATATGGCAAATTTTGTATACCCGTTCATTTTTTGATGGACATTCCAGTTGTGTCTTCCTTTGGCTGTTGTGGATAATGCTGCTAGGGGACATTGCTATACAGGGATGTCTGCTTGCTTGCTTGCTTTTCTTTTTTCTTATTTGTTAGAGACAGGGTCTTGCTCTGTTGCCCAGGCTGGAGTGCAGTTTTGAGACGATGGCTCACTGCAGCATTGAATTCCTGGCCTCAAGCAATCCTCCCACATCAGCCTCTCAAGTAAATTGGACTACAGACACATACCACCATGCCCGCTAATTTATTTTTTGTTTTAGAGACTAAGTCTCACTTTGTTGCCCAGGCTGGTCTAAATCCTGGCTTCAAGCGACCCTCCCATGTCAGCATCCCAAATTGCTGGAGTTACAGGTGTGAGTCACTGCGCTGGGCCTTCTGTGCCCATTTTTGAATTGAGTGGTTTGTTTTTGGGTTGAGTTGCAGGAGTTCTTTATATATGCTGGATGTTAATATTTAATTTGCAAATACTTTGTCCCATTCTGTGGGTTGTCTTTTTCTTGATGGTGTCCTTTGATGCATGAGTTTTAAATTTTGATGAAGTCCAATTTATCTATACTTTTGTTGCCTATGCTTTTGGTGTCATATTCAAGAAATCATTGCAAGATTCAGTGTCATGAAGATTTCTCCCTATGTTTTCATCTAAGAGTTTTATAGTTTTAGCTCTTAAGTTTAGGTCTTTGATCCATTTTGAATTAATTTTGGTATATGTCATAAAGTTAGGGTCCAATTCACTTTTTGGCATGTGGATATCCAATTTTTCCGACACCGTTTATCGAAAACACTGTCTTTTCCTCATTGAATGATCAGCACCCTTTTCCCAGAGTATTTTTTAAGGATTAAAATAGTCAAAGCTTACATATTCCTTAGTCTGTGTAAGGAACTTGTTTAAGCTCTTATATTGACTCATTCATTCCTCAGAATAACCCTAACAGCTATCCCTGTTTTACAGTTGAGGACATTGAGTCACAGAGAGGTTAAATAACTTGTTTAAGGTACCGTTAATAAATGCATCGTTTGAATTATAAAGTGCTGTTCTTGATCTTTCCAGCCTAAGGAGAAAAGAAATGCACGTTCATCTCTGTGTATCTGCACAGAGCCTGACAATTTTCAATATGCCTTTCCTTAAATAATTTACACCTCTGCCTGCAATTCATTTCACTCTCTGATATTCTTTTTGGTAATATTTTTAAACAGTGTCTCCAAATTGTTACTTATGCCCAGATACATTTTAGTGGTTATAAGTAGTACCAGTTTTGTTGTTACTAAAGGGTTAAAAGAATATACATTGTGTCGTTCGTTGTCCCCGGTCTACCCGCTCCCCCCCATTAAACAGTGTGAATGATTTTTTTTTTTTTTTTTTTTTTTTGAGATGGAGTCTTGCTCTGTCATCCAGGCTGGAGTGCAGTGGCATGATCTCAGCTCACTGCAACCTCCGCCTCCCAGGTTCAAGCAATTCTCCTGCCTCAGCCTCCTGAGGAGCTGGGATTACAGGTATGCGCCACCACACCTGGCTAATTTTTGTATTTTTAGTAGATTCGGGGTTTCACCATGTTGGTCAGGCTGGTCTAGAACTCCTGACCTCGTGATCTGCCTGCCTTGGCCTCTCAAAGTGCTGGGATTACAGGTGTGAGCCACCACACCCAGCCAGTGGTTTTTATGTTGAATTGATGAATGTATCACTTTTGTAGATAATGTTTACCATGCACTGATTTTTTTTTTTTTTTTTTGAGACAGGGTCTCGCTCTGTTGCTCAGGCTGCAGTACAGTGATGTGATCATGGCTCAATTGCAGCCTCGACCTCCTGGGCTCAAGCAATCCTCCCAACTCAGCCCCAGCAGTAATTGGAACTACAGGCACGCACCACTATGCCTGGCTAATTTTTTTTTTTTAATTTTTATTTATTTATTTTTTTTCGAGACAGAGTCTTCGCTCTCTCGCCTAGGCTGGAGTGCAGTGGCACAATCTCAGCTCACTGCAAGCTCCACCTCCCGAGTTCACGCCATTCTCCTGCCTCAGCCTCCCGAGTAGCTGGGAGTACAGGCGCCCGCCACCACGCCTGGCTAATTTTTTGTATTTTTAGTAGAGACGGGGTTTCACTGTGTTAGCCAGGGTGGTCTCAATCTCCTGACCTCGTGATCCGCCCACCTCGGCCTCCCAAAGTGCTGGGATTACAGGCGTGAGCCACCGTGCCCTGCCTAAGTTTTAAAATTTTTGTAGAGGTGGGGTTTTGTCGTGTTGCTCAGGCTGGAGATACATTGAATTTTCTTAAAGCAGATCTGCCTTTGTAGTTTGTTAGGGTTGGTTACAATCTAAGAAGGATGTCAGTGTATATTAGGATGTTGAGTTCTAATAGTTACAATAGCTTGTCCAAATAATTGTATATTAAACATATGTTAATTACATACCACAAAATTACTGATAACTGAAGGAAGTTTATTGAAGTACAGAGTTAGCAGGCCCAGTAGTCCATAGGAACCAGGCAGAAAACGTTAGCAAGTAGCTGTAAGACTAGGGCATATTGAAGCCCTGGAGAACAGAGTTGCTTTATTTGTTAACTTTTTATTGAAGTGCAAATATACAAAAATGTGCAAGAAATAGATCATTAACTCCAGACTCCTCGCACTGTCCCAAGCTTCTTCCCACTACTCTTGAATTCTGACACTAAAGATCAGTTTTGCCCGTATTTGAACTTTATAGAAACAGAATCATACAGTTATGTAGTTTGTCTGGCTACCTTTCAAGAGTGTGTACACAGTTTAATCTTGGCAATTGATTTGGAAATAACAGTGAAAGGCACTGTGTAGGACATTGTTTTGGACTTTTTAGCATAGCTGTTAAGAGTTGGGTTCTGGGATCTAATTTAAGCTTACTAATTTGTTGTTCTTTAGAGTCATAAAGCTTAAATGAGGCGGCATGAGTTTGTGAATGCGTAACATATAGTAAGTGCCCAATGAATGCTAGCTGTTTTATGTAATTAATAATACCAATTGTGATTAAGCCTGCCCATTAGTAAACATAGCACATGTATAAATTGCTTAAAGTTTTACCCTGCAGGAAAAAGAGAAAAAAATTCTTTAATTGTGGCTTTAGAAAGCATATTATCCACTTACCAGTTGTGTGTATTGACACAAGTTGTTGCTCAAGATAAGACACTTATCTTGAAGGGAAGGACAGTTAGCTAGTTCATGAAATGGAATTTATTTTATATTATGACTATAGTAAAAAGTGTATTAAAAAGAAGCTAATGCTCTTTTAAAGAAAGCTGATCTTGGATTGTATTTAGGAATTGCCTGTTCTAGTGGTGGCCCTGCCGCCAACTAGGATGTTTGGTGTTGGGCAGGTCATCTTCTGATCTTCAGTTCTTACTTAATGGTTAATTATATTAGGTTATGTCTGTTTTAAAGTTTTAATTTTGTGGGTTCCTTTTTTTTTTTTTGAGACAGAGTTTCGCCGTTTTTGCCTAGGCTAGAGTTCAGTGGTGCAATCTCGTCTCACTGTGACCTCTGCCTCCCAGGTTCAAACGATTCTCCTGCCTCAGCCTCCCAAGTAGCTGAGATTACAGGCATGCGTTACTAGGCCCAGCTAATTTTGTATTTTTAGTAGAGACGGGGTTTCACCATGTTGGTTAGGCTGGTCTCAAACTCCTGACCTCAGGTGATCCACCAGCCTTGGCCTCCCCACAGTGCTGGGATTACAGGCGTGAGCCGCTGCGCCCGGCTGGGTTTATTTCTTTATACATTGTAGAAAGCTAGCGGTTTACTGTATTCTTTTTCTCAAACAGCATAACTCAAAATCCTTCTAACATACGCATTTTATATGTTGGACTAAGCAGATAAGTTTTCAGTCAAAGAGAAGGTTTAGAGTAGAAAAGTAACTTTTTTTTTTTCTTCATTTTAAATGTCTGGACTAGGTGATCTCTTGAACCTTTTGCAGTGAAATAAGAAATTGTAGATTGTGCAAAGGGCAGCTAATCAAGGTGTGTGCAAGAGAAAAAGGTGTAATTCTGAAATTCAAGCATACTGGGTGCATAATATTGTAGAGCTGGGAAAAGTCCTTGGAGAGTCCTTTTATTTTATACAGAGAAATCAGGTGACTTGTTCATGATCTCAGCTAATGGAAATTTGTTTACTCTCAACTGCTCCTGTTAAGGAGACAGACATCTTATGTTAAATGATCAATTGGCTGGGCACAGTGGCTCACACTTGTAATCCCAGTACTTTGGGAGGCTGAGGTGGGAGAATCACTTGAGTCTAGGAGTTCGAGACCAGCCTGGGCAACATAGGCAGACCTCGTGTCTTCAAAACATCAAAAATTGGCAGGGTATGGTGGCACGTGCCTGTAGTCTCAGCTGCTTGGGAGGCTGAGGTGGAAGGATCACTTGAGCCTGAGGGAATGAGGCTGCAGTGAGCCATGATTATGCCACTGCACTCAACCTGGGTGACAGAGTGAAACCCTAAAAAAAAAAAAGAAAAAAGAAAATGATCGATTTATTTGAATGATTGTTTTGTGAAAGTGTGCTGCTGTATATATTTGTGAGTTTGTATATATTTATGCTTCTCTGCTGATGCATTTTGATTTTTGACCAAAGTTCCAACCTCTGATGGCTAACTAAAATTAAAGAATCTAGATAAAGTTAAATCTTGAAACAGTTTTTTGCACAGTAACCATAATTTTAATAGTCTATTCAGCTGCAAGATGTGTGTCTGTAACACCAGTTAGCTCGTAAATAATTGATGAATAGAGAGATGTCAATGTGATATGGAAGTTGTATTGGTTCATGTGTGATTATTCCTAGGTAGTGAAAAATAGAAATAAAACCTTCATCTGGAAGCAGAAAGCTCTCAGCCACACAGGCAAATTCCCTCTCTTGTTTATTTTAAGAAAGTTAATGAAGTTAAATAAGAGTGCCTACACCTAGCGCTTGTTCCCCAGAAGGGTTTATTTTCAGTGTTGCATTTTCTCCTGTCCCTTCCTTAATGGCAGCCCCACTGGCTCAGAGCTCCACTTCAGTCTGCTTTGTCACAACACCTGTAAGCATCATTTCCAGTTGATTTTGTTCTTTTCAAATATTCCCCAAGGTCGCTTCCAGCTCTGAGCCACATGCTGGGATGTCCATCTTTTTCCTGAATCCTAGTTACTGTCTTTTTTTTTTTTTTCTTTTCCAAGTTGGAGTCTTGCTCTGTTGCCCAGGCTGGAGTGCACGATCTTGGTGACCTTGGCTTAACTACAACCTTCTGGGTTCAAGTGATTATCCTTCCTCAGCCTCCCGAATAGCTGGGACTATAGGCATCCGCTATCACGCCTGGCTAATTTTTGTACTTCAGTCGAGATGGGGTTTCACCATGTTGGCCAGGCTGGTCTTGAACTCCCAACCTAAAGTGATCCACCTGCCTTGGCCTCCCAAAGTGCTGAGATTACAGGCATGAGCCATCATCGCGCCCAGTCTGGTTACTATCTTTCTTACTGATCTTGTTACAAAATTGCATGGGTTTCAAGTAGTTTGCCACGAACTTATTTTTCCCATAAATTCTCTCTTTTTGGTGTGTGTTTTTGCAGGAGGGTGGTTTTCATGAATGGATATATTGTACTATAGAATGGATACCTCTGTAATTTGTGACACCTGTGTAAATGCAGTTAACACTAAATTCTTTATTCTCAGCTCATTTAATATTTTAAAATGAAAATACATATTCATCACAAAAAAGCAAAGGATGCAGAATTATGGATACTAACTGTTCATTGTGCCTGTCTCTGTCTTTTTACCCCCTATGCATTTATATATATACATAGGTTTGAAATGTGATCCTAGAGAACGTTTTATAATGAGACTTTCTTCCCCCCTAAACACTGCACAGTATGAGGCTGGGGTGCAGTGGTGTGATCTTGGCTCACTGCAACCTCCGCTTCCCGGGTGCAAGTGATTTTCCTGCTTCAGCCTTCTGAGTAGCTGGGATTACAGGCATGCGCCACCATGCCTGGCTAATTTTTGTATTTTTAGTAGAGATGGGGTTTCACCATGTTGGCCTGGCTGATCTAGAACTCCTGGACTCAAGTGATCCGCCCATCTGGGCCTCCCAAAGTGCTGGGATTATAGGTGTGAGCCAGCGTGCCTGGCCCCTGTCATAACTTTTTAAACTAGTTTTCCATTAATTGCCATTTAAATTGTTTTCTAACTTTACTATTACAAACATGTTACATTGAACTTCCTTATACTACATGTTATTGTGAAATAGAGTAAGTGTTGTTAAAATGGAATAGACTTTCAAAAGGGCAATTATTGGGTCTTGGCTTGTGTTCATCTAAAATGAATAGATATGACCCAATCAGTGGCCTTTGAAAAACAGTGTAGTGATATATATTCCCATTTATAAAGTTTAAGACTAATTTTAGTTGACTGTAAATATTATTTTCTTAGATTTTTGGTGTATGGCTTTCAGGATAACACAAGGTGAAATGCTGATTGAAATGTTAAGAATGTGGAGTTGATCACAACTTGAGTTTTAACATTTGTTTTTATTTTGTGCATTAGAATTTGCTTTTTCTTGCATTTCTTATTTCTGCAAACTTTTATTGAGACATACATGGCACACAATTAGAAATGTATAGTTCAATTAATTTTCACAAACTGAACACACCTATTTAATCAGCTTCCAGACAAACAAAACATTGCTAGCCTGCAGAAGTCTTATTCTATCAGTAACTCACTAAGGTAACCATTGTCTTGATTTCTGATACCATTGATTGGTTTTGTCTGTATTTGAACTGTATGTAGTCATATAGTATACACTAGTAGTTGCTTTCTTTCCTCAATGTTATTTGTGAGGTTCATCCATGTTTTTGCAAGAGGTTTTACACCAGTTATTTTCATTATTGTGTAGTATTTCATTGTATAACTATAATTAGCTTACCCATTCTTCTGTTGATAAGAATTTAATTGTTTCTGATTTTTGACTCTTAGAACTATTACTAGTAATACTTTTTCATATGTTCTGAGGTGAACATGTCTCTTAGATGTATCCCCCAGGAATGTTGATGGGTTGGTGTATTTTAGCAGTTTGGTTTTTTCCCTCCAAAATGGTTAATACCAGCTTGCACTGTCACAGTATATAAAAGTTTAGTTGCTCTGCATTCTTGACAATACTTAATTCTTCTTGTAGCTATTTTTGCTGAGTTGGTTTTAATCTGCATTTCCCGGGTATCCCTGATGACTAATGAAGTAGAACATCTTTCCTGCTTTATAGAAAGTTTTTGACTTTATTTATTGACTGTTTGGATAATCTCATTTGTCAAGTACCTATTCAAGAGTTCATTCTTTTTCTTTTGGGTTTCAGTCTTCTCCTTGTTTTGTAGGAGTTCTTTACGTATTAGAAGTATAAGTCCTTTGTTTGATATGTTTTGCAAATACTTTTTCCTAGTCTGTTAAAGACATTTTTTATGAATAAAAGGTTTTAATCTTCCAGTTTATCAAATATAGTCCAGTCTGTCAAACCTTTTTTTTTTTTTTTTTACTACTTCTTGTGTTTTGTATTAGAAATCATTGCTTAGTTTGAGGTTTTGAAAGTGTCTTCCTGTATTTTTTCCTAAAACCCTCATTGTTTCACCTTTTACATTTAGATCTACAACCCATCTGGAATTGGTTTTTGTGTATGGTGTGTTGAGATTCATTGCTTTTCCTGTATGAGCATATAGTTGATCTAGCAGTATTTATTGAAAAGACCATCCTTTTCCCACTGCAATGCTACATCAAGTTTTTCAGACATCAGAGTACTGTATGTGAGATGGGTCTGTTTCTAGACTCTTCTTTCAAAGGAAAACTGATCTGATCATTTTGCTTATTCTTGTACAAGTACTGTATTCTCTTAATAAAGGTTTATGATAGTTCTTAAGATCTGATAATATAATTTTTTCAGATTAGAACCTCAAAACGACTTGGGCTGTCCTTGGCATTTCTCTATAATTTTTAGAATGGAAATTTGTTAATTTCTACAAGAAAACCTGCTGAGATCTTACATCAGTTGTAAAGATCAAATTGAGTAAAATTGGTATCTTGGCAATATTGAGTTTCAAATTCATAAGCAGAGTAAATTCCTCCATTTATTTAGGTTTTCTTTAATTTCTCTCAGTGAGAACAAAGCTGGAAGACTTAACACTATTAGTTATGAAGACTAAATGTAACATCTGGGCTCATTAAGACAGTATAGTATTGATACAAGTATATGTAAATAACTTACTCAAATAGACCAGAGAATCAGGCCTAGGGTTATGGTTCATGCCTGTAATGTCTGCACTTTGGGAGGCCCAAGGCAGGAGGATCACTTGAACCCAGGAGTTTGAGACCAGCCTGGGCAATATAGTGAGACCTTGCTTCTCAAAAAAAAAAAAAATTTTTAGCTTGGTAGCTGGGTGTGGTGTCATGCACCTGTAGTTGCAGCTACTTGGAAGGCTGAGGTGGGAGGATTGCTTGAGCCTGGAAGATTGAGACTGCAGTGAGCCATGATCATGCCACTGTACTCTGGCCTGGGTTATAGAATGAGACCTTGTCTCCAAAAAAAAAAAGACCGGCTTGGTGGCTCATGCCTGTAATCCCAGCACTTTGGGAGGGGCCAAGGCAGGTGGAACACCTAAGGTCAGGAGTTCGAGACCAGCGTGGCCAACCCAGTGAAACCGTGTCTCTACTAAAAATACAAAAATTAGCTGGGCGTGGTGGTGGGCACCTGTAATCCCAGCTACTGGGGAGGCTGAGGCAGGAGAATCAGCCCAGGAGATGGAGGTTGCAGTGAGCGGAGATCACTCCATTGTACTCCAGGCTGGCCGACAGAATGAGACTCTTGTCTTAAAAAAAGCAAAAAACAAAACAAAACAAGAAACAGAGAGTCAAAAGCCAGCAATATCAGTGTTTGTTCTATTTTATGTTTAATTGACGAGTGCTTTAGAATTACAATCTTTAGTGTTATTTTACTTAATTTTCCTTTTCTAACAGGTGTGGGCCATGTTTGAGGATTGCCCCAGCATTCAGTTCTATGAGTAATAAATATCCACAGGCTGTTTTCTTGGAAGTCGATGTACATCAGTGTCAGGTAAGGGAAAGGAATCTTTTTTTCTTTTTAATTTACTTTTGAATAAATTTGAAATCCAACATTAATATTCTTCATTTATCTCTTGATGCACATAGTACTTATTCCTTTGAAGATAGGAAGATGTTATGTTGATGTCATTATTACAGATGTCATTATGGCTGCATTAGTTAAGAAGAGTAGCACATTATTAATTGCTTCAGGTTTGTATTAATCACCTTCTGATATAAAATTAATACGATGTTGTTAATAGGTCACCTAGCAGTTCTGTGTATTACATTTCCTTGTGTTTTGCAAACCTAGAATTATATCTTCTACCCCCGAGGCATTGGCATTATATAGCAGTGGCAAGGAGTTCTTGGTTGTAGTTTGAATTGATCAGTTTGTTATCTTATCTCCAAATGGACACACTGAGCAGAAACTTTAAAATGGTGATTATTGTTGATTGAGCCACAGTGTTGTAGGTGAATTGCCCTGATTATTTAGTTGGAATGGTATGTGGCAGTTCTGTATTTGTATATGCAGAAATGTGGGGAATTGTTAAGGGAAAAAAAAATTGGAAAGCTCCTTCCAATCCTAAAAAGTAGAGTCTTTAGTTCTAACTAAGGAACAACTCTATAGCTCTGCAGCTTTATCTTTGTTAAATTTCTGAGTGTGGGAAAAATTTTAGAATATTGTGTAGTGTGTAGTTACTTTGGGGGTTTGTTGAAAACCCTACATTACACACATTTATGTTTCAGCACTTAGTTGCATGTTATTGCACTATATCATTGGCCCCTGATTTAATCACTATTTCTAAAATGAAAGTGCTTTCTCCTGGAGCTGTTCTGTCAGGTATTGTAACCACTGGCTACATGTGGTTACTGAGCACTTTAACTGTGACAAATTCATATTGAGATGTACGGAAAGTATAAAATACAGATCAGATTTTAAAGACAGTATAAAAAAATGTAAAATATTGCATTATCTTTTTATGTTGATTAGATTGAAAATGCATATATTAGATTTCCTGTAATATTAAACTTGATTTTACTTATTTTGCTTTTTTAATATAGATAATAGAAAATTTACAATTGCATGTGTAGCTCACATGTGCTACATATCCATTGTTTTGGGCAGCACTTTCCTGAAAGGTCATAGTTTTTTCACCTAGAGGCTTTGAGAAGACATTCCTATGTTATCTTTATGTTCTTTTTCTTTAAAAAATGTAGTAGTGACTTTCATAATATTTGAATATGTAAGGTGCCATATTTGCTTTACTGTTTCCTTTATACTTGTCATGAAAACTTAAACTAGGATACTCGGTGGTTATTAGGTAATTTCCATTCAGTAGTTAGTCTTATGCAATTGTGGAGCTAGGACAGAATTTATAAAGAGCTGTTAGAATGTGTTAGATGGGTGACCAAAAGTCATTTCTGTAAGAATAAAAATTGGGTGACGGTTGCAGTGCAAAGTACATTACATGCTCTTTTTAACAGGCAGATTGGCTACCGGTTTTCAGACGTGCACTTTTTTCTAGTAGCAGTGGTTTGTGTTGACTTTATCAATACCCTTCTTGGTTATTCTTTTTGAGAAATACCTGTAATTATGAAAGACCTGTCTGGCGTTAAGCACAGTTTCTGCATTGGAAGCTAATTTTTCTACTGGATGATGTATTTACCAGTAAAAATGATAAAAACATAGGGAATGTTCTTCATTGTGTGTGTGATGGTAATGTAGCTATGCCCAAAGGGGAACTCTCTTAGGAATAGGTCTATTTTTTCCTTAAATAACAAAAATGCAGTATTTTACATGTTTTTAGTTCATGCTTATGGTATTTAACTTCCATAAAGGTGTAGAATGAATATTCAAAGTGGTTTAAGATTTAATTCATAACACTGTCCAACTTGCCAATTCTAGGGAACAGCTGCCACCAACAATATATCAGCAACACCTACATTTTTGTTTTTTCGAAACAAAGTGAGAATTGATCAATATCAAGGTGCAGATGCTGTGGGATTAGAAGAAAAAATCAAGCAGCACTTAGAAAATGACCCTGGAAGCAATGAGGACACAGATATTCCAAAAGGCTATGTATGTAGACTGAAAAGTGAAATCATAATGTATAATATCTTGTACATGTCATTATTGGGCTAAAATGAAATATAACTATGTTTCCATCTTCTATCTCTTACTGGTTTAGAATACTTTTAAATAAGAGCTTTCAAATTTATTAGCTGACTATTGAGTTTTGTCTGTATGTGTACGTTTGTGTGTGTGTTAAGCCTCTATCATAAATCATTTTTCCTAAATTTCTCCTAATTTTCTTTGCCACTTTTTAAAAATCTGTTTTCTGAACTATTTTAATAGCCATTTAAAAATACTTGCTTTATACTTTTTTTTCCAGAAAATGTAGAAATGTGCATTAGAAATTTTTTTTTCACTTTTTGACAATTATGTAAAATGACTTACAAGTTTTAATTATGGCCATTAACTCCTTTTACTGCCACTCACTTCCTATAGTTTTATCTTTTTAAATGTATGCCCTCTTTTCTGGCACTCTATTTAAAAAAAAAAAAAAGTCTAATTACTGATTTTGTTTTAGAATCAAATTTGACTTTGTTATCACATGTATTATTCTAGGTTTTAAGAGTAAGTTATTTCAAGTAACAACATAAAGACTTAAGAATCTAAAGGATAGTGTGTGGAAATTGCAGAGTATAAATAGTTAGAATGCAGCATTTTTAATTTGAGAGCTATTCAAGAAGGAAGCAAAATTTGGAACTAGCACTTCATGGTATTAGATTTGCTTATACAAATAGGTAAATCCTGTATACTAAGAGATATATATAGTTTTTAATTTCTCTGGTTACAAAGTTACTGCACTGGCAGATCAAAGGATGAATTTTAAAAAAAGTTACCTCAAGTTAAAGTTAATATCTTTTTTTTTTTTTTTTTGAGGCGGAGTCCCTCTGTCACCCAGGCTGGAGTGCAGTGACACGATCTCAGCTCACTGCAACCTCCGCCTCCAGGGTTCAAGCTATTCTCCTGCCTCAGCCTCCCCAGTAGCTGGGATTACAGGCACCTGCCACCATGCCCAGCTAATTTTTGTATTTTTCATAGAGACGAGGTTTCACCATGTTGGCCAGGCTGGTCTTGAACTCCTGACCTCAGGTGATCCACCTGCCTTGGCCTCCCAAAGTGTTGGGATTACAGGCGTCAGCCACTGCACCTAGCCAAAGCTAATATCTTAAACAAGGTATAACAGGCATATTAGAGCAGATCTGTGTCATGGAGCTACAAGTCCTCCCTGTAAGTCTAAATTCATGCCGAATGAAGAGATGCTATAGTCCAAAAAAAAAATGAGAGATTCTTTGTATATGGGTGTGTAGTAGGAGATTGTAAGGGTGTCAGAAAGCATCAGTAATGTGATACCAGCATTAATTTAGGGAAGTACAATTACTATTTGTTTAAAATAGACCTGTAATTTGAAATTGTAATGTCCAATTAGGAAGTATCAACATATCGTTTATGTCAGGGTTGTTACATCTTTTGGACAGTTTTGGAAATCATTTAACTTGTAAACCATTGTGTTTATATCTTTGTATTTTTTTCCCTTTATTACTAAGGGTGTTTGCATTAAAAAGTCTTAGGAACACAGCAGTCTTGTTGCCTAGCTACAGGCATACTTCTTTACACATCCGCTGTGGTATGAGTGTTTTGGCCTCAGATAGGAAATAGGCAGGAAAAAATGAAGTTTTAAGAAATAAAAATTTAGTTTTTGTGCAAATGTTATGGATAAAATATGAAAAGCTGTTATTTTTAAATGTCCCTTTTTTTCTGTCAGGTGTCAATCAAGACATTAAAGTTTTGAACTATTTAGGTCTTACAGGGTTATTCAGTATTTAAATTTGGTAATCTTATATAACGATGATACCATTATAACTCCCAAGAAATTTAATATTGATACAATATTTCTAATTATCCTACAGTTAAATTTTCTTAATTATCCCCAAAATATTCTTTATGGCTGTTTCCCACCATTTAGGATCAAATCAAGGATCATGCATTGCATTTAAGTTGTCCTAATTAATGTTCTTTAGTCTAGAAACTTTTCCCTGCCTTTTTTTTCTGTCATGGTTTTCCATTTTGAAAGTCTAAACCAGCGCTGGTCTAGTAATATGGTAGCCACTAGGCACACTTGTCTATTGAACATTTTGTTATATGACTAGTGCAACTGAGGAACTTAATATTTAATTTTATCTAATTTTAATTAATTTAATTTTAAATTGCCACATGTGGCTAATGAGTATCATATTGAATAGCATGGGTCTAGGCTGTTTTATTTAATTAATTTTTTTTTTTTTTTTTTTGAGATGGAGTTTCACACTTTTGTCTAGGCTGGAGTGAAGTGGCACGATCTGCAACCTCCACCGTCCCCCTGGCCCCTGCCCCTGCCACTCGTTTGACGCAATTCTCCTGCCTTGGGCTCCCAAGTAGCTGGGATTATAGGTGCCCACCACCACACCCAGCTACTTTTTGTATTTTTAGTAGAGAAGGGGTTTCACCATGTTGGCCAGGCTGGTCTCAAACTCCTGACCTCAGGTGATCCACCTGCCTTAGCCTCCCAAAGTGCTAGGATTACACGTGTGAGCCACTGCACCTAGCTAGGATATCTGTTTTATAGACTGTTGCGTATTCTGGATTAACCTGATTATTTTCCCATGATTGGCATGTTGATTATAAAGGTAGCAACATTTATTTCTCATTGCAGGTTTTCAGAATATGTCAGTTTCCAGTTATGTCAAATATGCAATGTAATAATGCCAGTTTGTCCCAGACAGTTTGTATAACAAAATACTTTAATGCAGCCCTTTAAATATGTTTTGTGGGCTGGGCGTGTGGTGGCTCACACCTGTAATCCCAGCACTTTGGGAGGCTGAGGCGGGTGGATCACCTGAGGTCAGGAGTTCAAGACCAGCCTGGCCAACATCAGAAACCCCATCTCTACCAAAAATACAAAAAATTAGCCAGGTGCAGTGGCGCACTGCTGTAGTCCCAGCAACTCGGGAGGCTGAAGCAGAATTGCAGGAGGCGAAGGTTGCATTGAGCCAAGATTGCGCCACTGCATCTCCAGCCTGGGCAACAGAGGGAGACTTTGTTTCAAAAAAAAAAAAAAAAACATATGTATGTTTTGTGTGCCCCACAATAAATAAAAACAAAAACTATTTAGAAGAATTTACCCACTTAGTTTATTTTTATCATTTAGGTATTGCAAGTCTGACTGTAATGTTGTCTTAATCCTAGATACCATATTGAAGTGACATATAGATAGGATGGAAGACAAAAACATTTTAAAGATTTTGTCAAAACTGCCCTTTTAAGGCAAATGTTCATAACGCTCCGAATAATTCTGCTATAGTAAAACTTTGCTCTGTAGCCCTTTTTTCTTCCCTCCCCATCTTTTAAATTGGCTATACGTTACCCTGAGTAATACATTTACTATAACATTTTAGCTTTGAAAGCATTTAGGCTGTTTTATCTGTAACTAGAGGTCTATACTAATGATTATTACCATTTTCATATTTACTTGACATACAAAGTTTTCTTCAGTCTTTGAGAATTATGTATGTATGTATTCGTATCTTTAAAAAACATAATTAAAACCCTTTGAGATAGAGAGGTGAACATGTGACTCATCTATAATGCTTGGTAGACTTGAAAAGTAATCCTTGTTTAGGAGATAAAATGGATACTTCTCTAGAAAAATACACTTTTACCAAAATCAACTCTGCTAGAAGCAGAACACCTAAATAGACCAGCACCATAGAGAAATAGAAGAAATAGTAGTAAAGATTTCTTCCATAAAGGCTTCTATGACTTTACAGATAAATGTTGCCAAATCCGTATAAAGATCAGGTAATCTAGTGTTACTGTAACTACTTAAGATCTTAAGTAAAAAGAAAACTTCTAAATTTATTTTTGAACTGTGACATTGATCTGATAATTTGACAAAGTATGCACCAAAAAAGAAAGCCGCAGACCAGTTTCAATTATGAATATTGATGTAAAATTTTTAAATAAAGTGTTAGTAAACAAAATTCAATAATATCATCAAGGGCTGGGCATGGTGGCTCATGCCTGTAATCCCAGCACTTTGGGAGGCTGAGGTGGGCAGATCACTTGAGGCCAGGAGTTGGAGACCAGCCTGGCCATTGTGAAACCCCATCTCTACTAAAAATACAAAAAGTAGCCAGACACGGTGGCACATGCCTGTAATGCCAGCTGCTCAGGAGACTGAAGCAGGAGAATCACTTGAACCCGGGAGGTGGAGGTTTCAGTGAGCCAAGATAACACCACTGTACTCCAGCCTGGGCGACAGAGTGAGAATGTCTCAAAAAAAAATAATAATAATAATAATAATAATAACAAAATTGAGGTTTTTTAAGGCATGTAAGAGTTGTTTATATTAGGAAATTTACTTAATCTGTCACATTAATAGACCTAAGGAGAAAAATCATGATCTCCAAATATGCAGAAAAGGCATTTGACAAAATTTAAATACCCCTTTATTCCTAAAGCGTTCAGTAAAATCTTAACAAGGGAACATTGGAAGCATTCCTACTAAAGTCAGAAATAAGCATGACCAACCGCTGTTAACACAGCTCTGATGTGTGGGAGGTATGGAAGTGTTAGTTAATAAAGTATACAGAGATAGGCATGTGCTGACACCACAGGGAAGCAAACGGTAAAATCCAAAGTATTGAGAAATCTATAAGCTAAATGACTAGATTAAAAGAGATTTCAGAGACATATTAACCAAATATAATTTTTTTTTTTTTTTTTTTTGGAGACAGAGTCTTGCTCTGTCCCCAGGCTGGAGTGCAGTGGTGTGATCTCGGCTCACTGCAACCTCCGCCTCCCAGGTTCAAGAAGTTCTCCTGCCTCAGCTTCCCGAGTAGCTGGGATTACAGGTGCCCGCCACCATGCCTGGCTAATTTTTGTATTTTTAGTAGAGACAGAGTTTCACCATGTTGGACAAGCTGGTCTCAAACTCCTGACCTCAGGCGATTCACCTGCCTCGGCCTCCTAAAATGCTGGGATTACAGGGGTGAGCCACCCCGACCCGGCCTCCAAATATAATGTTTATACTTTTTTTTTTTTTTTTTTTTTGAGACAGGGTCTTGCTCTGCTGCCTGGGCTGGAGTACAATGGTGCAATTTCAGCTCACTGCAGCCTTGATTTCCTGAGCTCAAGCCATCCTCCCAGCTCAGCCTCCCAATTAGCTGGGACTAAAGGCACATGCCACTGCACCCAGCTAATTTTTTTTTTTTAAGTTTTTTAGAGACAAAGTCTCACTGTGTTGCCCAGGCTGCTCTTGAACTCCTAAGCTCAAGCTGTCCACCCACCTTGGCCTCCCAAAGTGCTGGGATTAGAAGCATGAGCCATCGTACCAGGCCTTTTTCTTTTTATCTCTATTATTGGCGTATACTTTTTTGGATCTTTATTCTGCGTGTAACAATTCAAGTGTGAAATATTTATGAGACAGTGGAGGAAATTTGACCACTGATTTGATGGTGTTAAGGAATTATTGATTGTGATAATGATATTGAGAATGTTTTTTTTTAAGTTCTTGTTGCTTAGAAATTCGTAATGAAATGTTCATGAATGAAATGAAAAGATGCTTTTTTTTTTTCAAACTAATCAGGAGGAGAGTTAGGATGTAGTTGGGGGTTAAAGGTGAGGCAAGAGTGGCCTTCAGTTGATGATTATTGTAGCTGGAGGTGGTGGATACATGGGATTTACTGTATTATTATATTTTTGTCTGTTTGAAATTTTTCATGATAAAAACTTTAAGTCCTTATTTGCTACTCATCTTAAATTGGACATCTTCATAGATATAAAGAGTCCTTGGCCACTAGAAGAGGGAAATAGGCTTTCTTTGGATCTTACAGATATTTTAATTTGCATATTTTCTTCTGTAAAACACTTATATTTTAAAGTATAAGTCGACATTTTATAATCTTAAAGACATCATTTCTGATACCTTATCAAGTAGGCTAAGCCTAGACTTGGCTTTAATAATTGATGGTAGATCTCAGTCAGAAATGCAAATGAAAGGACTACTGTAAAAGTTTTATGAACTGTTTTAAAAGTGTTTTCTTTAAAATTGCCTAAAGAGAATCAGAGATTTAAATTTTTTAAACATTTTTATACCTAATCCAAATATGTTGCCTAAAATCTTGCAATTTTTTTTTCAGATGGATTTAATGCCTTTTATTAACAAAGCTGGTTGTGAGTGTCTTAATGAAAGTGATGAGCATGGATTTGACAACTGTTTACGAAAAGACACAACCTTCTTGGAATCTGACTGTGATGAACAGGTAATTGAGGGCTGAAGTTAAGTTTGTGGAGATTATCACTATTTATGCCTGCTCTTGTTTCTTGTTCCCATTTTGTGGCTTACGTCTCTCCTTCCCAGATGATCACTTCTTCCTTTCATTTCTATAGCTTTTAGTTTCTTTGACTTTTGTTTTTTGACCATACATACCCACCTTCTTTCTCTGTTCTTGTATGTGGGCTGCCAGGTGCACTAAGAAAAATTGCTGAACTCTTGGGTGGGACCCACTGCAGAATTGAGCTCTTACCACTGTTTGGTCTTTTTGTTCATCCTTAACCTGACTTCCATACCTTCTTCCCACTCAGATGAATTTGTATATGAGAAATAGAGACTAATGAGATGAGCACTCCCTGTGTGGCTAACTCCTTTCTCCTAGATAGAAACCTGTATTATGTTCCCTATGCTTCCCTGCCTTGCCCTTATCACAAAGTAAGTTGGGTGTTACCACCTTGATCAAGCTTTTTAAATCTTCATTTTGGCTGTGACTTTTCTCAGTTTACTTTCTCTTCCATTGTCTCTGATTTGTCCCATTCCAGTTCATCTTCTATACGGTAACAGAAGTTATTTTTCTAAAATCTAAAGTTGCATGTTTCCCTTCCTTAGAAGAGTAAAATGACTCTTCACTGGCTTTAGGAAGAGGCTGACTTGATCTGTTTTTAACTTTCTCATCTCTTCTGCTCTTCACCTACAGTTCAGTTCCCTAATCATGTCATGCTTATTTTTTGATACGCTATTATGGGTCAAGTATAAAAAGCATTGGTGTAACTAAAGGAAATAGCCTAGTCATTTTCTTAGGCAGATAAACCACAACATGATTCTGAAATCATAAATCCAAACCCCATCTTTCCATGCTGTAACCCCAGAGCCACCATGTTTTTCAGCTTTGAGAGTATCATTCGCATTGTGTTTCTTGTATATGGTGCCCTAAAAATAATGTAATAATGCTAATCAGCAGGACTGGTTCAGGCTTCATGAAATTTTCCTGCTCAGGAAATCTTCCCAGGGTAGATGCATAGGTACGTACATCAAACACACTTTTGGCTGGAAAGAAGATTGAGCAAATGATCCAGAAGAGTTTTGGAGACAGAAACATTCTGACAGTGTTTCGTATTCCTCTTCCCTTATGTGGCCTTCCAGATTCAGTCAGTCAAGTAAATGTAGAATGGAAGTTTGGAGGTTACTTCAGAGCTGTAAGAACCCTATTCCCTTGAGTTTGGGATCAGAGTCCATTTCAGGGCTAGTCTCTGCATAACCTGTGTATTGCCTCTAAATCGTCAAGTGATGTGGGTAGATACTTGACAAACAAACCATCGTAGAGCTATGTGCTAAAATGTTAGTTTCAATTTCATTTTGAGAATTTTGTTTGATTTGTTAGAAAGCAGGTTGCTTGCCAGTTTATAGCTCATAAGACCTTACATTCCTATGCATAGTTTTAGTATTTACTTGATTAATTTTTTCTTGTATTCCCTTATATATATAACTAATGGGAGTATTTCTCAAATGTTATCTAATCAAGTGACTTTCCACTTGCTGATTTTTCATATTACGTTGGTTTTGTTCGATGAATTAGGTTGGTTTTTTTTCTTGCCTGTTATTTTCATTCTGCTTCAGTAGTTTATGTACTCAAGATGTACAAGAGCCCTTTAAAATGAAACTCTTTTCTTCACAGCTGCTTATTACTGTGGCATTCAATCAACCTGTTAAGCTTTATTCCATGAAATTTCAAGGGCCAGATAATGGTGAGTAAAGAATAGCTTTTCTTTAAACTAACTTCTGCTTTGTAGAACTGTTAGCATAAAATTAAAACTTTTTATTAAATAGAGGTACTTGTTTTTTTTTCTTTTTTTCTTTTTTTTTTTTTTTGAGACAGAGTCTTGTGCTATTGCCCAGGCTGGAGTGCGGTGGTGCAATCTTAGCTCACTGTAATCTCTGCCTCCTGGGTTCAAGTGATTCTCCCACCTCTGCCTCCCAGGTAGCTGGGACTGGGACTACAGGCAGGCGCCACCACGCCTGGCTGATTTTTGTATTTTTGGTACAGGATTTCACCATCTGTTGGCCAGGCTGTTCTTGAACTCCTGACCTCAAGTGATCCACCCACCTTGGCCTCCCAGAGTGCTAAGATTACAGGCGTGAGCACTGCACCTGGCTTGTTTTGGAACAAAGCAAGATGTAAATGAATGAGTAAATAATGTGAGATTATTAGGTACTGAAAGTATGAAAGAAAGAGAACTTAGTTATTTTTATACTTTTTCATTTTAAAATTTGTTTCCTTTTAATCTGAGAAGTGCTGAATCCCTTTTTCCAACTGTTCTAAAACTGTAGGTTTTGAGCAGCCGTATTTTAGAATCAAAACTGATTTATTTCAAACCCCTTTTATTTTGAGGAAACTGAGGCTCCAGATATTCCTGTTTGTGCCCTATTAATAGTATTATTTTTTTATATCGATGCATGTAAATATGATTGTGCAGACTTAGGATTTCTCTTCTTGTAAAATAAAGAATTTTCCTTTTTTGCCCCCCCATTTTTTCTTTTTCTGTTAAGCTTTTTCTGAGGGGGAATAGGGGAATGGAGACTAGGGTTCTGATTTTTTTTTTTTTTTCGATTGATTGGAAGAAATAGCCAAGGCCTTATTTAGAAGATAGCATTTTCTTATTTGTTCTGCTAAATTTTCATGTTAATAATTTTTTATTAATAAAATTGTACTTTTACTCTGAAATTACAAAGTATTTGTATAAGCAAGTGCTGTAGAAATGAGTCTTACTTTTCCTTCTTCAGCCACAAAATATGGGTCTTAAATCGTGCCTTGAAGTTAAAGGGATTAAGGCATTCTATACATGGGACTTTACCACTTATCACATCCTAATCTAACCCCTAAATTGAAATTGGGCAATTTGTATTAATTTTCTTTTGGCTAAATGTTGTCACTGATAATGCTCTCCTCCTAAATAACTGAATGTACCAACTATTGGCAACTATAAGATCTAGCTCAAATGCTATTTCTTTTATGAAACTTTTTGTTAACCTGCATATATTGTCAGAATCTATTGTCACCTTCCTTGTACCTCCTCTCCTGTGGTATTTTGTTTATCGTAGCATGTCTTTTGTAGTTGGGGGACAGGGACTACCTCTGTGTGTGTGTGTCTGTTTTAATCTTATATTCCTAATATTTACCACAGTGTTAGCTAGGCCAAGAAGGAACCAGTAAATGTGTTTTGGAAAATAAAGGATTGGCTACCTGAATACTCAGACTTTTATACAAGTTCTAATAATGGAGTTATTTGAAGTATATGTGTATTGATTTGTGTGTGTCTGTGTATAGTGTGAGTGTAGTGGTAAAGGGAGTATAGTATATTTGAGGTTTTTAAACATTTCATTTTATTCTACCATTGTATAGGTCAGGGCCCTAAATATGTAAAAATTTTTATCAACCTACCCCGATCTATGGATTTTGAAGAGGCAGAAAGAAGTGAACCAACTCAAGCGCTGGAACTGACAGAGGATGATATTAAAGAAGATGGCATTGTTCCACTTCGTTATGTTAAGTTTCAGAATGTTAACAGTGTAACTGTAAGTAGTATTTCGTTCATATGTATTTAATAGGTTTGTGAGTAACAATACTATTTTCAGTATCCTAGGTGAGTCTAAGTGATTCTTTAAAGTGGTATTTATCCACTCAGTTTGAAATGAGTAAAATGTATAATGGGATAAATTTTCTTCTTTTTAATTTATGTACCCTAAAGAGGAAGGACAGATTGATTTTTGAATATTTGTGGGGTTTTGTCAGTTATTTTATATGTATATGGTAAGTTTTGCTGGAAGTTTATTCTACAACTTTATACTAAAACTGAAGATATTTGTGCTTTATTCTTTATACCTGGTATAGTAGTGATGTGTTTGTAAAATCCTATTTACTTTTCTTGAATATGGAGTTTTTAAGTGTGGTGGTCATGATCTTAGTAAAAATGACTTTTTATTTTTTTTTATTTTTGAAATGGAGTCTCGCTGTGTTGCCCGGGCTGACTTGAACTCTTGGGCTCAAATAATCTTCCCGCTTCAGCCTCCTGAGAAGCTGGGATTACAGGCATGCACCACTGCACCTGGCTTAAAAATGACTTTTTAAAAAGATAATACTACATTTTATAAGATGACCTAAGGTATATCTGAATTTTTTCTTCCTTTGAGACAGGTTCTTGCTTTGTTGTCCAGGCTGGAGTACAGTGGCACGACCTTGGTTCAGTATAGCCCTGATCTACTGGGCTCAGGTGATTCTCCCTCAGCCTCCAGAGCAGTTGCAACCGCAGGCATGTGCCACCTCACCCAGCTAATTTTTTATTTTTGTAGAGGTGAAGTCTCTCCCTGTGTGGTCCAGGCTGGTCTCAAACTCCTGGGCTCAAGCAGTCCTCCCACCTCAGCCTCCCAAAGTGCTGGGTTTATAGGCTTCAGCCACTACACCTAGCCTTTCTGAAGATTGACTAGTGCTTGAGGTGATTTTAAATGATGTATTTTAGATGTCATTATTAAAGTGCCACTCTCAAGAATCAGCTAATTTTTAGCAGTTATTAATTGCTTTTTAAAAATTTAGCATTCAAACCCAGCTCACACTTCTCACCTACAGTCATTTAGAGGAATGGGTAGGACAGTTAGAAAAGAATAGCAGAATACTTAGAAAAAGAAAGTAGGAACCAGCACAGAGCCACTGAGAATGTCATGCCAAACTGGTACAGCTTGTTTGTTGTGATGGAATAATTCTATTTTTGTAAATTAGAAGAATGCTAAAGTATGTGTTCATTTAAGAATGTTTTTGAGAGTTTCACAGAATATACATAGTAGTAATATGAAGAATTATAATTGGCTGGGTGTGGTGGCTCACTCCTGTAATCCCAGCATTTTGGGAGGCCAAGATGGGCAGATTGCTCGAGCCCATGATTTTGAGACCAGCCTGGGCAACATGGTGAAACCCCATCTCTACAAAAAAATACAAGAACTAGCTGGGCATGGTGGTGCGCCTGTAGTCCCAGCTACTCTGGAGGATCACTTGAGCCTGGGAGATTGAGGCTTCAGTGAGCCGCACTTGTGTCATTACACTCCAGTCTGGGTGACAAAAAAAAAAAAAAATTATAATCAAGTTGAGTTTTAAGTATTAGAAATATCCTACCCAAATGAAATCAAAGAAAATTGTTATATTAAACTTAGTATACTCATTATCAAATATTTTCTTGAAATAACATATGGCTGCCTATGAAAACAATAAAAACTGACCAATGAGTGGCATCTCAGAATGAAAGAAGTATGTTGTTTAAATCACGAGAGGCAGTTTTTAACTGGTCATGGGGGTACGCTGGTAGTCCCAGCTACTTGGGAGGCTGAGGCAGGGGCATCACTTGCACTAAGGAGTTCAGGACCAGCCTAGGTAACATAATGAGACCTTGTCTCAAAAAAGAGATAGGTGCAATATTTTAAAGTAGACAGCACCTAGAATATTGTGTTTTTAGAAATGGAGCAAATTTTTAAAATCCAATGTATGACAAAGGATCAATGAGTAAAACTTTTAGTTTTTAACATGCTGAGGGGAGTTATTAAATATAGAGTCAAGCTTAAAAAAAATATGAGGCACATAGTATTGTTTTAGGAGCTGATTCCCAATACTATTTTTTCTTTTAGTATTCTAGGAAATAGAATGGATACAGGAATATCAGAAAGAATATAACTTTAGAGATTTTCCTCAGTGAAAAACTATGATTTTAATAAAATTTCCAATGATAGTCTGTCCCATTGTAATTGTAACTCTTAATACCCTTTCAACATTCTCTGTAAAGAATTTAATTGCTGGGCACGGTGGCTCACACCTGTAATCCCAGCACTTTGGGAGGCTGAGGCACGAGGATTGCCTGAGCTCAGAAGTTCGAGACCACCCTGGGCAACACAGTGAAACCCTGTCTCTACTAAATTAAAAAAAAAAAAAGAAAAAAAATTAGCCGGGCGTGTCGGCATGTGCCTGTAGTCCCAGCTCCTCAGGAGGCTGAGGCAGGAGACTTGCTTGAACCTGAGAGGTGGAGGTTGCAGTGAGCTGAGATGGCACCACTGCACCCCAGCCTGGGCAACAGAGCAAGACTCCGTCTCTTTAAAAAAAAAAAAAAAAAATTAGCCAGGCGTGCTGGTGGGCTACTCGGGAGGCTGAGGCTGGAGAATCGTTTGAACCTGGGAGGCGGAGGTTGCAGTGAGTCGAGATCGTGCCATTGCACTCCAGCCTGGGCAACAGAGTGAGACTCCATCTCAAAAAATATATAGAGAGAGAGAATTTAATTGTGACTCTGCCATACTATCACACCAAGTTACCATGAACTTATATATATGGGTCTCTTGCCATGACATCTCTGGAGAAAGTGAGAATAGTAGGGCAAACAGCCCTATAATTAATAGTCCTATCCTATAGGAGTACTAGTCTTAATGTTATATAATTTTAATTTTTTTTTTTTTTCTTTTTGAGCCAGAGTTTTGCTCTTGTTGCCCAGGCTGGAGTGCAGTGGCACGATCTCAGCTCACTGCAACCTCCACCTCCCGGATTCAAGCGATTCTCCTGCCCCAGCCTCCCGAGTAGCTAGGATTACAGGTGCCGGTCACCATACCTGGTTAATTTTTTTGTATTTTTAGTAGAGATGGGGTTTTGCCATGGTGGCCAGGCTGGTCTCGAACTCCTGACCTCAGGTGATCTGCCCACCTCAGCCTCCCAAAGTGCTGGGATTACAGACGTGAGCCACCGCACCCAGCCTGGATTAATTTTTACAAAGAATGGAGAATATTTGTGTTATTAATTTAAGGAAATTGATTAAACTTAAAGCATGTTTGTGAAGAAGGATTGTAATTATAAATGCAAACTTTTTTTGGTAGATATTTGTTCAGTCGAATCAAGGTGAAGAGGAAACAACAAGAATTTCATATTTTACTTTTATTGGTACTCCAGTCCAGGCAACAAATATGAATGACTTCAAACGAGTAAGTTTGCTTAAATGATACTTCGGGATAGTAAAAATATAATTTTAATGGAATAATTTCATGTATCTCAACTGTCACACTTTCTTTTAACGAAATAATTCAAAATTATATCATGTCATGAAATTTTACAAGGCTAAACTAGGATAGAAAGTTCCCCTAACTCTATTTTTAGATATCCAACAAAGTAATCTTTAATAAAAAATGATGTCTTAACTGATAAAGAGTCTTTTAATGAATGACATCAACATAAGGGTAAAAATAATGGCTTGGTTATAGAAAGTGGTTAGTAATAATGGAAAAATGAAAGTAAAATCATTTGAAAGCAGTTGTGAGAATTAAATAACTTAGTTGATAGATTCTGGTGAGTATTTCTGATGAAATTTTAAATTACTTGAATAATTTTATTTAAAAAAAATGGACTGAGTTTTAATATACTGACATGTTAACTTTCCAAACCATGTTTGTATGCTGAAATAGCACATTTCATCAAATAATGGTGAACAGGCAAGTTTTCTGAAGTATTTTTGTATATCTTTATGTGTGTGCATATAATTTTCTTTTGAAAAGACACAATTATAAGGTTTGTAAAGAATTAATAGGGTACGTGGGACCTTTGTTAATCCAGATTAATTCCTTCTGTATGTTACTGGAACAACTTTTAATGGGCAACAGTTCCCTAGCGTCACTCTTAAATATACAGCCAGAGATCATCAAAGTGCTACTGAGAGCTTTATCAGTACAGAGCGTTAGTTGCTATATACTCAGTTTAAATGTGGCAGCACAGAATACATAGGTATCCCACTGTCTCTAATGATTGCATCTGGCAGGCAGTCTAGAACTTGAGGAAGAGTTTCCTTAGGCCTGGCAATTCCTAGATGAAGAGGCTCCCAACAGACCCTTGTTGTGGAATTGAAGATGGAGAACATCTTGAGCACTCTCATTCTTTTTGGTGGCATCTACAGATCTTACTTTAATTCAGTTATAGAAAAATGTATTAGATTGCATAACAGAGGATGATCTTACAAAATTGTATGCTGTTTTTACCAAATTGCAAACCTGGACAATAGGTATTTTAACTGGTTGTTTTCCAATTACTATTTTCCTGTCTCATAGCGTGATTACCTTTTGGGGACCGCAGGAATAATTATGTACTTTAGAGCTGTTATGTCTAGATGTTTCACATATGTATTATGACAGGTCAGAAGAAGCAGAGATTAAGCATCTACATTTTTACGATATGAAATATGTTTTATTGGGAAAATGTGTGAGCAACAAAGACGTCTTGGCTGCCTGCTTTGCCTTTTTGAATTAGATGCCATTGGACTTGGCTTTAAGTGTGCCTTGTGTGGTTTATTCTTAACTTAGTTTTTTATAAGATCTATTACTATAAATCTTATTATTTTCTCATATCATTCATTAATTTGGCTCTAGTTTCCTGTTTCTTACCTCAGTTTATGCTATTTGATTTTCATTTTTTTCTGTAACCACCATTCTATCTTGTTTATCTTCTTACCAGCTAGCCATTCACTTAAAGTTTCTCTAATTTGCATGAATAATTATCCATCTAACTATCCGCCTCCACCTCGTGTTTAACATCCCCCTCACATCCCTTCTAGCCTAGTATTTTCTCTTTTCTGACTGTCAAACTACGTTTTTGGGGGCTGTCTTTAGGATAGCAAAGGTGTAAGACCTTTTTTGTTTGAGAGTATTTGTGCTTGTTTTATAACAGCCATTTATTCATTTGATTTTTTTTAACTTCAAATTACCATATGGTAGCAGTTCTCAAGCTTTTTGATCTCAGGACCTCTTTATATTATTAAATACTATTGAAGGCCAAAAAGAACTTTTGTTTATGTGGGCTATATTTATCTGATATTTGCCATTTATAAGTTAAAAGTGGGAAATATAAAAAATATTTGTAAATAATGAACACATGTTAATAAATATTTTTAAATTAGAAATAAGCATATTTTCTAAAAGAAAAACCAATTTGGTAAGAAGAGCATTGATTCAGAATTTTATGATTTTTTTTTTTTTTTTTTGAGACAGGGTTTTGTTCTGTCACCCATACTGCAGTGCAGAGGCACAGTTACGGCTTACTGCAACCTCAAACTCCTGGGCTCAAGTGATCCTCCAGCCTCAGCCTCATGAGTAGCTGAGACTACAGGCGTGTGCCACCACACTCGGCTAATGTTTTATTTTTGTGTGGGGACAGGGTCTTACTATGTTGCCCAGGCTTCTCTGTTTACGAGCCTTATAGCGTCCTTTCCTTCTGATATCTGCTTCTGCATTCAGTCAGCTTTCCTGTCACACATCATATAGCCCCTGGAAAACTCCCCTGGATACTTGTGAAGAGAATAAGAGTCTAAAAGGCAAAAAACGATTTAGCATTATGAAAATAGTGTTGACCTCCCAGACTCCTTGAGAGGGTCTTGGAGACCACACTTTGAGAACTGCTACAAGAATAATTTGAATACCATAATCTACTCCCTTGTTGGTGTTCTGGGCTTCTTAGCCCCTTGCTTTTAATGTTTAATAAATTTTAGTTGATTAAGTGATTTTCTTAGGCATATTAATATTGCATTTTCTTGTAATATTTCTGAATGACATTTGTACTGTAGTTACATTTTGTCTTTTAGGATTATTCTGTAAAAGTAAGCTAGTATTTCATTGTTTTTATATTGTACAAAGCAACAACTTCAATGTAGTTAAAGAAAGAAAAAGAGGGTTTACATGTAACTGAAATTGGCCAGCTTAGTCCTTGTACAGATAGATTTGCTTATTAAAAATTATAATCGAGTTTGGTTCTCATTGAAGGAAATAATATGTGGTATGGTATCTTTTGTCCCTGTAGTACGATGCTAGTACAATAGTCTCTCCTTATCTGTCGGGGCGGGGGGATACGTTCCTAGACCCCCGGTGGATGCCTGGAACCACAGACACTAACAAACCCTGTACATACTGTGTATTTTCCTATACAGATGGTTCCCAACTTATGATGGTTCAAGTTTACAATAGTGCAAAATTGATAATGCACTCAGTAGAAACCATTCTGTTAAGCGTGGGGCAGTTAAGCATTTTTGACTTACAATATTTTCACCTTAAAATGGGCTTACTTATTTTTATTTTTTTGTGATGGAGTTTCACTCTTGTCACCCAGGCTGTAGTGCAATGGTGCGATCTCAGCTCACTGCAACCTCTGCCTCCCGGGTTCAAGTGATTCTCCTGCCTCAGCCTTCCAAGCAGCTAGGATTACAGGCGCCTGCCACCATGCCTGGCTAATTTTTGCATTTTTAGTAGAGATGGGATTTCACCATGTTGGCCAGGCTGGTCTCGAACTCCTGACCTCACTGCCTGCCTTGGTCTCCCAAAGTACTGGGATTAGAGGCATGAGCCACTGTGCCTGGTCTTTACAATGGGTTTAATCGGGATATATTACCCCATCGGAAGTTGAGGAGCATCTGTACATATATACATACCGCTGATAATGTTTAATGTATAAATTAGGCACAGTAAGAGATTTAACAACAAAGCCAGAGCATGGTGGCTCATGCCTATAATCCCATCACTTCCAGAGGCCAAGGCAAGAAGATCACTTAAACCCAGGAGTTCAGGACCAGCTGGCAAACATAGTAAGACTCCATCTCTATTTAAAAAAAAAAAAAAGAATTACCCATGCAAGGCGGTGGGTGCACCTGTAGTCCCAGCTACTTGGGAGGCCGAGGTGGGAAGATCACTTGAGCCCAGGAGTTCAAGATCAGCCTGATAAACATAGTAAGATTCCATCTCTATAAGAATACACACACACACACACACACACACACACACACTTACCCAGGCAAGGTGGTGGGCACACCTGTAGTTCTAGCTACCTGGGAGGCTGAGGTGGGAAGATCGCTTGAACCCTGGAGTTCAAGGCTGCAGCGAGCTAGGATCACGCCACTACACTCCAGCCTGGGTGACAGAGCAAGACCCCATATCAAAAAGAAAGAAAAATAAAAAAGATTAACACCAACTAATAATAAAATAGAGCAATTACAACAATATACTGTGGTTAAAAGTTAACATGGATATGGCCTCTCCCATGCTTGCTTTTTCTCTCACTGTCTCAAAATATCTTATTGTACTGTACCATAGGCAGTTGAAACTGCAGAAGGTGAAAGCATGGATAAGGAGGGACTACTCTTCAGTCATGATCTCTGTCTACAGCAAGTTTATATTCTTGTAGATAATGGACAAACATAGGGAAAGTTAATCAAAATTAATCAAAGCTTAGTTCAAGGGTTTCTTTGTCCACAGAGTATTCTCAGACGTTACCAGCTAGGTGACTTTTCCTTTTCCCCCAACGACTGGGAAAGTCTGAGAATACTTTGTGAAGAAAGAGGGCCTTGAACTAAGTTTTGAGAGTAGAATTTGGACAGTTCAACAGGCAGCTATGGGCACCCTTGATAGAATGGAAAAGTAGGGACCTGGACATGAACTTAGGAAGGTGGAGGATTCGTTCAAGGACAAGTCACATGTGGCATGTCTTTTCTTTTACTTGTTTGCTCAGTCTGAATTAGTATATACATAGTAATTAGAATTGAAATTTTTTTCTTTTTTTTTGAGACGGAGTCTTGCTCTGTTGTCCAGGCTGGAGTGCAGTGGTGCAATCTCGGCTCATTGCAAGCTCTGCCTCCCGAGTTTACCACATTCTCCTGCCTCAGCCTCTGTAGCAGCTGGGACTACAGGTGCCCGCCGCTACGCCCGGCTAATTTTTTTGTACATTTAGTAGAGACGGGGTTTCACCGTGTTAGCCAGGATGGTCTCGATCTCCTGACCTCGTTGATCCGCCCGCCTGGGCCTCCCAAAGTGCTGGGATTACAGGCGTGAGCCACCATGCCTGGCCTAGAATTGAAAATTTTGCAATAGATTTGGCATATATTTTATAGGCACAGGGAGGAAAATTTTGATGACCTCTGTGTAGTGAAGGGCGCTATATAAAATGGCTTAATGAATAATAAAGTAGATCAAATGTTTAGCATTTTCAGTTTATATTTTTATCTTGTGTGAGCTGTTTCTGGATAATTTCAATTTTTAGTATGTCACTGACTTCTTATGTCACTAAGATATCTGACAGAAGCTAAGGTAATGCTGTTGAATCTCCAATGTGGATAGAAATCTTAGACAACCTTTCATGCTATTACAACTTTTAAGGTTAGACTTTTAAGGTTTGACAGACTAGAATACCCCTTCCACTTGTCTGTTTTTGGCTCTTATAGGCATCATGCACAGATTATAATCTATACTTTGGCTGTTTGTTGTTGTCAATGGATTTTTTGTGTTGCAGCATGAAAAGCTTGCCATTGCCATCTTAATTGGAAGTAGATGTTTTTGCTAAAATATGCTCTTTATATGGATTGCTTTATTTTAATACAGAATTTTTAATTACAATTTCATAAAAATACAAAAATGAGAAAATTATAGGGGCTTCTGCTTCTTAGGAAATGAGGTGCATGTTAAAAGATTTTTATCACTATAATAAAAATAGACTTTTCTAAACTGGCCATTCACCGTATCAGCTATTTTTGTAACATTTCTGTCTGTTTATTTTTCAGCTTTTTTAATCCAACTCAAATGAACTAAAAACAGAAGATATTTTAAAATGAAGTAATATAAAGATTGACCTTGTCTCACTCTACTCCCCTCCTTGCTTCTCTGCTCATCTAGCACCTGTCTGCTCTCACCCTTCCCATGTTCTCGCCATTGTTGGTGCAAGATTTCTACAGCTTCTATCATCTGGATCAGCCTTGTTACCTAGGTTTCCTCAACCATCTCTTTCTTCAGATCTCATCCTAGTTGTGTTTCTTAATTGGCCTTTTATTTTGTTTTGGCTTTTGTTTTGGGCTTGCAACTAGGTGCTTTAATTTTTTACCATACCGTGTTGCTCACTAGCCTTTTTATTTTTTTTACTTTCTACTGTTTCATATTTAATTTTGTATTACATTTTGAGGCATAACATCACAATAAAATTAAATTGTTATAAAATGTTTTAGATTTAACTAGTTGAATAGTTTTAATCCATTCTAAACTTTAAATTTTATTTCCTAGGAACTATAGAATTCTTTTGGAAATCAAATATAGCAGTTGCATCAAGTTCTTTTATGTTTGTGCTAGTTTAATATATTGATTACATTTCAGTTGAGGGGTGTTGGTTTTCTTTTCCTCGTTGGAATGTTAGCCCCAAAGTCCTTTTGATGATTGATTGGGGCATGTCCTCTGCTTTTGCCCAAGTGAGCTCAAAACCAGTTGAAGGACTTATGGACTGAATATTAGGTTGGGTTAACATATTAATATAGAAGATCAATGGACTCTTTACTGAATAAATATTTTTTACACCTAATTTTTATGTACCTAAATTTCGGCTTGTCTGAGGTGTAATATAAAGACTTAAGAATGAATAAAAGAGCTTTACGTTTGGGATGACAATCCATGTTGGAATGTTGAATTTCTTCTTTTTTACAGAAAATACACATTGGCAAGTTGAGAGTTATCAACCTGTGAAACAGTATGCAGATTTGTGTCTTCCGTATCACATCTGCTAGAAGTTTAATTTTTAATATTTGTTTTTGTTTTCTTTTGCTTAATCTAATAGCTTTGTGTTTTGTGTTTCCCAAGTAATACAATGATCAATAATGCTCTCAGTGTTTATCAGCACAAAATTTACTTGTGATAGAGATAATGCCAGTTCCCCTTCTAGTGGCTCTTAAAACCTGAATTTCTTACTCTTATCCACATTCTTTTATATGAAACTGCCTTTTTATCATCTTGCTACCTTGTGAGCTTTCTAACATGGTGTCTTTGGACCAAAGGGGAATTCTTTTAAGGTACTAGAAGTGAGTTTTCTTAGGGTAGGAAAAACATTTCTAGGATTGTGTGATTGGGATTTCAGTGGAAAGCTTTCAGGCCTCTCATGAATGATGTTGACCCAGCTATGTTATATTTTAGACCAGACATGTACTGATGACCTTTATGAGTTTTGCTGGTATAGATACTGCCATTTAGAATAGAATCAATGTAAAATATGAAAATTAAATGTGTAAATGTACACAGAAATCTTTCTACACAAACATACATTCAGTATTTTGCAAGTAGGTTTCTTTCGAGGCATTTTTGCCCTAAGAATACATTATCTAATGATAAACTGTAAGTTTTCGGTACATTTCTCAATTAGAACATAGTTTTCAAACTCTCCTGCAGAGAATTTGTTTTCCAGATTTGTTGGTAGAGAACAAATTTTTATTCTTCACATTTTTATGCTGCCACATATATAGCAACCAGAATGTTTTTTATAACCCTCCAGTAGAGGATTTTTCTAATCATTGACAGAAACAAGGTTTATTCATTTCATTTTTAATAGTACTCTTACAGTAACCAGGATTTTTTTCTTAAACCAGAAAAAATTAGTCACTTTTAATCTGTTTTCATTGCATGTCAATGTATTGAGGGGGAAAGTCTGGAAATTTGCTATATTGGGCATGAAGGACATGAGTTTAACATACGCTTCTAATTCCAGATTCTTTTGTGATCGACATTTGATTTCTAACTATCTAAAAATAGTATGTCAAATATGTTTTACTCATATAGCATCATTTTTTAAATTAACTTCTCTAAACTTTCAACCTTGTTTTTAAAAATTGCTATTTAAAAAAAAAAAAAAAAAACTGTCTGAAACCAAAAATAGCCTGCATGTGTTTTATTTTTAATTCCTTGTGGCTGGGATTGGAGGGGAGGTCACAGTTTGCTTCAACAGTGAAAATACATTGCATGCCAGAAAAGATCCAAGGATAAAAATTAATACCAAGGTTTTAAACTGATTATTAGTATTTTTAATAACTTATATTTAAAATTAATAGGATGTACATATAAACTTATTTTTGTTTTTCTAGGTAGTTGGCAAAAAAGGAGAAAGCCACTAAGGTACAAAAGACACTGGACAACCATATTGCAATCAGATCTACAGCTCCTGGATAATTGCTTGATTCTCGCCAGAGACTGTCAATGTTTCATTCATTGCCATTACCAATAAATCATTGCTTTTGTTCAGATGGTATCACTAGTGTTTCCATTGTAATCTTGACACATGCAATTGTAAATAAAAGTCACCACTTTTGCCAAGCTTAATTTTTGTCATTCTAAATCAGTATTTTCTCTTTCCATGTATTTGAAAACTGGTTAACTTCTGATTTTAGTAGAGACTTAAGTGTCTGGTAGTATATTGATTGAAAGCCAGTTTCTTTAGAAAAGGAGAAACTGTTCTAGGGAATTAAGAAGTACATGTGTACACATTCATGGGAAGTTATTTTGATAAGTGAACCTGGAACAGCTAACCATGTTAAATCATTACTGCATTTTTATTAAAGGACATTTGGATATCTGAGCTATAGAAATTACTCAAATTATAAATTAGAAGAAATAAACAGGTTTAATGAGATTTAGCTACTCTTACCTAAAACTTAGCTAATGGGTCCACAAATTCTTTCTTGGTATATATCAAGATTTTAATCTCTTCTGGTAAACTTTAAAATTTGAGTCAGCCTTTTTTTTTTTTTTTTTTTTTTTTTTTTTTTTTTAACAGAAGAATGTGGAAATCAGACAGTTGGGGAAAAAATACAGCATAGTGAATTCAGAAAACAGGAATTGGCCAGGTGCGGTGGCTAATGCCTGTAATCCCAGTACTTTGGGAGGCCAAGGCGGGCGAATCACCAGAGGTCAGGAGTTCGAGTCCAGCTTGGCCAACATGGTGAAACCTCGTCTCTACTAAAAATACAAAAATTATCCAGGCATGGTGGCGGGTGTCTGTAATCCCAGCTACTTGGGAGGCTGAGACAGGAGAATCGGCTGAACCCGGGAGGCAGAGGTTGCAGTGAGCTGAGATTGCGCCATTGCGCCCCAGCCTGAGCGACAAGAGCAAAACTCCGTCTCCAAAAAAAAAAAAGGAATTATTACCCTTAATCAAGTATTTATTACCTGAACTACCAAAACGTGCAGTGTAAATATACAGAGAACATGATTTAAGGTTGAAAATGAGGTGCTCAAATAGAAATGTTTAAAAGGTCTTTCACAAAAGGCTGGTAAAATATCTATTCATTACCTTTTTTATCTTAAAATTGTAATCTAAAAAATATCGGTAGATTTAATTTTAAAATTTCTGAGTATTTTGAAAACTATTTTTAAAAAGTACGTAAGACTAAAATTGTGATTCAGTTAAACATTTGAGGGCATTCTTGTCTAGGAATATGGTAGAGATACCATTTGCCTTTGTGAGAGCAGTATGTTTATACTTGTTTATGAAAAAATTCTATAGAAGTTTTAGTGTTGAAAGAGTCCCTTTCTGAAACCCAAGTGTCATTAGATAGTTTAGTTCATTTGTATATGGGCACATTAACTGGTCTGTGATGATGATCTTAACACTCCTTAAATAGACCATCTCAGATTAATCACATCTGAAATTAAGGATAAGATTAATATGCAGGGTTTTGGTTTACAGTTTTGTACAGTTAACCTTTCTGAGTAATTGTTAAACTGCCTCATCCTAAGTATTGCTGACCTTTTCCTATTTATACTTGATAGTTTGAAAACCCAGTGAAAGAAATTTCATATTTGTAAAGGATTGGGCATCAGATTTATATTGTGTATGTGACTCTTCTATAACAATTAGTTGCAGTATGCAAGCATTACATAATTCAAATTGTAAATAGTGAAAAATGAATGTTTATAGGTAACTATAACATGTTTCACTTAATGGGAAATCTTACTATTATAAATATGCATAATTGGCATTTAAAATATCAAGCTGAAATGCTGTTTTCTCCTAAAACAGTATACATATATATACACATATGTATATGTAACATTTATATATAACACTGAATTTTCCAGATGAATAAGAGCATTTGAAAAAATGTAACTCTAGTTATTTTAACTGAAGTTATTTATTAGTGCATCTAGAAAACTGGTATTCAGTTTCTCGTTCATTTTGTCAGACATAGCAAAAAAGAATCTCATGATCTCTGTATTTTGTTACATTGACATCAGGTGCTTTTGATGAGAAACAACAGTGAAATATCGTGTTCATAATAGAAACGAAAGTCAGGTATTGCAGTAGGAAGTCTTTGTCAGCTTAATGCTGAAGCCAAGAATAGCACAAGGTACCACATTCTTGTGCCCATGGCAGGCTTTTATAATCCTTCTGAGTTCTCTTTGACATCAAGCCCCACGTTGTTCCCCAGTCTCAATATACTGTTGGAGGCAGCCACTTAACAATTAGAGTTGAAACCCGTCTGCCATCCTTTGTCTCAGTGTTTGAGGATGTATGCAGTGTTTTTGGCAGCGATCATAGGAATGCAGTTGTTTATTTGGCCTCAGCAGTTTATTTATGGCTGCAATTAATATCCCTGATCATGGGCTTTTAAACCTAAAATAGTTCAGATCCCCCCTTGTTCCTCTTAATGTCTAAAAGCTTTGATTCTGTAATAAGAATAAAGTGTTGGAGTTGAATAAATTAGTTACACCCTTTGTAAGCTTTAAAAACATGAAATTTAAGGCTTACTCATGTTGCTTGTATTGATACTCATATAGTTCAATTTAGTAGGTTAATTTTTGTGTTAGGTATATCTCTTCTGGAACTGATAATTTGTAATCTTAGACTTTTTTTTTTTTTTTAAGATAAGTAACTTAAGAGTAAGAAATCCAGCTGGGAACAGTGGCTTATGCTTGTAATCCCAGCATTTTGGGAGGCCGAGGCGGCTGGATCACTTGAGGTCAGGAGTTTGAGACCAGCCTGGCTAACATGGAGAAACCCTGTCTCTACTAAAAATACAAAAAATTAGCCAGGCATGGTGGCAGGTGCCACACCCAGCTACTTGGGAGGCTGAGGCAGTAGAATCGCTTGAACCCGGGAGGCGGAGGTTGCAGTGAGCCAAGATCGCACGACTGCACACTAGCCCAGGCAACAGAGTGAGACTGTCTCAAAAGAAAAAAAAAAAAATCCATTCACAGAACTGCTAAAGAAAAACTAGAGGAATATTTTGCTCATTTAGCTTTAAAACTCATTATTACAGGTATGTATTTTACAGTTTTCTAAATATAGATTATGCTTTATAATACACATAAAGCAAGTATATATAACATGCATATAGTAAATAAATTTTAAAATATTGACTATTCCCCAGTTAAGCCTATACTTCTTAAGAAAGACTACTGATGTCATTTTAAGCATGTTTCAAAATTCAAGTTTTATTTTTAGATCAATAAGGTTTTTTTTTTTTTTTTTTTTACATGCTCAGCACTATAGGAATAAGAGGACAGTGGAGATTTGTAGGCTAATAAGATCGCTTTTAAACTTTGTGGTCCATGTAAAATTATTAGTTGGAGAATGTGTAATTAGAGAACTATAAGATAAAGAGATAACCTTTAGAATTTGAATGTACTAAAATTGTACACAGCTTGGAATAATATTAAAATCTTAAGGATATGCAATGTTAAAACTGCTAGAGTATTTTTCCTTCGTGCTTGCTATGCTTCTCTATGGGAAGAGGAATTTTATTTTGGAATTATTTCTAAGTTGAACAGACCAGAATTAATTGTGAAAACATGATCTGTTGGTTTATAATTGGACACGCATTTGGAGATACTGGCTCATCATACTACCTAGGAGCAAAATCTCTGAAGTTTGAATCCCTGCTCCTCCACTTGTTAGCTGTGTCATCTTGAGCAAGTAACATCCTTCAGAGCTCAAATTTCTTCTTGTGTAAAAATAGGAACATCTATCTCTTAGACTTGTTCAGAAGATGCGCCTTACTTTGTATCTGGAACAAGGATAAGTATCTTCCGTATCCTGCTCTCATCTGTCACTGCTTTTTAGGCCATCATTACTTGCTTGGCATACTGCAGTGCCTCCTAATTGTCTCTTTGCTTCTGCTCTGGCCTCTCTCATGTATCCCCCACATGGCCGCTGGTTCTCTTTTCTTTATGGGGTCTTTGTAATGTAATCTCTCCTCCTCTAGCCTCCCCATGCCCCTCATTTCTCCAGTGTGCTGCGCTGTATTACCAGGTAGCAGAACGTACCTTAATATCGCATGCCTTCCTCTGACCTAACTTTTCCATCTGACCAATTCCTACTTATCTACAAGGCTCAGTCCAAGGAAAACTGATACCGGGAATAATCATAACAATTGTGCACGCCTCCTCAGCTGCTATGACACCTTGCCATTATTTCATCCGGATACTTATCAAGCTACTTGTAATTATTTGTAGTCTTATTTGGACTACTAGATTGTGAGCTGTAATACAAGGATTTTGTCTCTAGTATTAAGCCAGTTTATTTGGTTTCTATCATTAAATACAATGTTGAAAAAATTCTCAGGGTCCAAGGGGAGATGCTTGGGTTGAGTCAGAGATAAAGTAGGAATATGCAGTTGAGGAAGGTAAGGAAGATAATTTAGCTGAAGTAAAGGAAAAGTGCATAGTGTATTCATAGAGTGGGAGTTAAGTGTAAGAGACATTCTAGGGAAGTGAAAGAGAAGCTGAAAGACCAAGTAGAGACGGTAACGTGAAGCTCCTCTTGCCATGTGAAAGAGATCAAACTTTCTCCTTAATTTATGGGAGGAGCTAGCATAGAGAAGTCTGTGATGTCTCACAAGGTTCTCACTTTTACAATTGAATATAGAAGTAGCTCTTAGGAGAAGCAGAACGTTCAGAGGGGAAGATGAATATGGTTTTGGGTACATTGCCTTAAATTGCATTTTTGGTATTTGGGTGGCGATGTCTAGTAAGTAAAGCCAGGAATGTGATTTTAGAGCTTAGAGCTAGAAGCAAGGAACTAGGAGTTGTTTAGATGATGAAAACTGAAATAGGTCTATGAATGGGAATTTTTAGAGAGAATATAAAGGGAGAGAATGAAACTAAGGAGCAAATGTTAGGGAATCCTAAGAAATATTAAAGAATTGGGAGAAGAGGAACCTGGAAGGTAGAGTAGTAAACAGGAAAGGGAGGAAAAACAGGAGGTGGTAATAAAGTAGTGTTAATGAATCCAAGAGGGAGCAGTCACCATCTTCAAATGTGATATTGAAATTAGCTGGGATGTCCAGTTGTTTAATCCATTAAATTGTGGAAACAGTCTTTCTAGTGCTTAATTATAGGAATCATTGATCATATTAATAAACTTTCAGTTGAAGCATCAGCAGACAATTATTCTGAAACCCTCTGGCAAAGAAATGTAGATGCTTTTATAGTCTACCATTGAACACAGTTTTACGTGACACTTGGCAAAACTTGAAGATGGATGGCACTATTTTGTAAGAGAATATGAAACACTGCTTTGAAGTTGTCATTAAAGGATCTTATCAGGTGCTTTTTCTCTTGTATTTTGTTTATAAATTTTGTCCTATCTGTCATTCTAGTACTGTTTTTCTTGATTGCTTTTGTTCTCTTAAAAGTTTCTAATTTCACATCACAAAGATGATTCCTGTTAGAGTCCTGAATGGGTCATTGAGTTGCCTTAGTAATAAGGGTTCTAATTTTGGGGGGCATTATCAAATATATTAATTGTTAATACCTGCTCTTCTGGGGTTTCCAGTAAAAAGGAACTCCTTCATTAGATCCCTGTAATCTCCCTGTGACAAACTGTAGTAGAGATAGTATCATAGTTTCATTTCCCTGGTCACATAATTATCTCAAAGGAATTGACACATAGACAGTATTAAGGATGCTGCTGCATGAGTTTAGCCTCGACTGCAGGTGACTTTTACTTTTAAAAATGGGTATTTAACTCAAAACAGACAATGGCAGGGAGCCTGGGCATAAATGCATAGGCCAACTGGAACCCCATTAAAAATTCCTCCTCGGCCAGGCGTGGTGGCTCACACCTGTAATCCCAACACTTAGGGAGGCCGAGGCAGGCAGATCACTTGAGGCCAGGAGTTCAAGACCAGCCAGGCCAACATGGTGAAACTGTGTCTCTACTAAAAATACAAAAATTAGCCAGGCATAGTGGTGTGTGCCTGTAATCCCAGCTACCCGGGAGGCTGAGGCAGGAGAATGGCTTGAACCTGGGAGGTGGAGGTTGCAGTGAGCCAAGATGGTGCCACCGCACTTCAGACAGAGCCAAACTCCGTCTCAAAAAAAAAAAAAAAAATTCATCTGATTTTTATTTGAATCCAGCAACTGTAAGGGAAAGATATTTGGGTGTTTACATTTGGGCTTCAATTTTTACCTTTAAAAAATTTCCGGCGTGGTACAGTGGCTCACACCTGTAATCCCAGCACTTTGGAAGGCCAAGGCTGGCGGATTACTTGAGGTCAGGAATTCAAAACCAGCCTGGCCAACATGGCGAAACCCCATCTCTACTAAAAATACAAAAATTAGCTGGGCGTGGTGGTGGGTGCCTTTAATCCCAGCTAGTCGGGAGGCTGAGGCAGGAGAATCACTTGAACCCGGGAGGTGGAGGTTGTGGTGAGCCAAGATCACGCCATTGCATTCCAGCCTGGGTTACAGAGCAGGACTCTGTTAAAAAAAAAAGACAGAAAAAAAAATTCCTAGAATAAAAACCCGCATTTTATATAATTGCTTCATTGCTTCCTCATTTTGGTCCAATGTACTTGCTTTTCAGAGTGCTCTAAGCAGTTGTTACTATGATTCCCTTTAATAAATGTATGCCATTTCAGGAATTAACTGTTTTATGTACATATAACTTTATCATAAAGCTGGTAACTTATTTTATGGAATGAGATAAGCTTCTTTAGAAGATTTACAAGCCATTTGTTATGTATAGCAGTTCTCACCCAGAACAGTATCTCAGATTTATTTTACTATTTTATTTCATTTTTGGAGATAGGGTCTCACTGTGTTGCCCAGGCTAGAGTGTAGTGGCACGATCAGGTATATTTAGATAAAACATAGATTATTGATTACCTTAGTACAATATTAATCCAAAGTTATTAAGCAAAGTTATTTAAGCACATAGACACACTAGAAATCCAAACCCCTTTCATGATAAAACACTCAACAAATGAGGAATAGAACGTTCTTAACTTGATAAAGGCATTTATCAAAAGCCCACAGCTAATATCACACTTTATGGTAAGAGACTGGGTACTTCCTGCTAAGATCAGGTTAAAGAAAATGATGTCTGCTGTCACTGCTTATAGTCAACATTGTATTGGAGGTTCTAGTCAGGTTAATAAGTCAAGAAAAAGAAATAAGCATCCAGATCAGAAGAGAAGGAGTAAAACTATTCACAGAAGAAGTAATATTGTATGTAGAAAATCCTAAAGGAATCCACCTAGCACTAATATGAGTTGAACAAGGTTTCAGGATAAAGGTTCTATATACAAAAAAATAAAATCGTATTTCTACACACAATGAACAATATGAAAATGAAATTAAGCAAACAATTCACGATAGTATCAAAAAAACTAGGAATAAACTTAAAAGACGTGTAAAACTTATACTCTGAAAATTACAAAATATTGTTGAAAGAAATTAAGATATAAATAAATGAAAACATCCTGTGATCACATGTGGTCACGAATCAGAAAACTTTATTAACATGGCAATCCTCCCCAAACTGATCTACAGATTCAATGCAATCTCTGTCAGAATTCCAGCCAACTTCTATATAGAAATTGACAAACTGAATCTAATATAAAATTTCAAAGAATCCAGTATATCCAGAACAATCCTGAAAAAGAAGTACAAAGGAGGACTCACACTACCTGATTTGAAAACTTTTTACAAACTAATAGCAATCAAGACAGTGTCATACTGGAACTACTAAACTCTTGTAAGAAAACATACAGGCAAATCTTCATGACCTTGGATTTGGCAAAGGATTCTTATATATGACCAAAAGTATGAACAAAGAAAGAAAAAGTAGTAAATCGAAGTTTCATAAAAATTGAAACCTTTTGTGCTTCAAAGGACACCATCGAGAAAGTGAAAAGACAACCTACGGAATGGAAGAAAATATTTGGACATCATATCTCTGACAAAGGACTGGTGTTTTGACTGCATAAAGAACTCTTAAAACTCAATAATAAGAACAACCCAATTTTTTTTTTTTTTTTTTGAGATGAAGTCTTGCTCTTGTCACCCAGGCTGAAGTGCAATGGGGCAGTCTCGGCTCACTGCAAACTCTGCCTCCTGGGTTCAAGCGATTCTCCTGCCTCAGCCTCCTGAGTAGCTGGGATTCCAGGCACCTGCCACCACATCTGGCTACTTTTTAAATTTTTAGTAGAGATGGAGTTTCACCATGCTGGCCAGGCTGGCCTTGAACTCCTGACCTCAGGCAATCCACCTGCCTCGGCCTTCCAAAGTGCTGGGATTACAGGCATGAGCCACCATGCCCAGCCAAGAACAACCCAATTTTAAAAACAGGCAATATGAATTGAAAACATTCTAGACAGCCTTAGTCATCAGAAAAAATGCAATTCAAAACCACAATGAGATACCACTTCATATCCACAGGGTAGCTAGAATCAAAAATTCATACAACAAGTGTTGGTGAGGATGTGGAGCAGTCACAACCCTCCTACACTACTGGTGGGGATGTAAAATGGTTCAGCTCCTTTGGAAAACAGTTTGACAATTCTTTATAGGATGAAACATAGATTTACCATGTGACCCAATCGTTCCATTTCTAGTTATATGCCTAAGAGGAAAAAATAGTATGCCCACAGAAATACTTGTACCTGAATGTTTATAGCAGCATTATTCATAATAGCCCCAAAGTGGAAACAACCCAAATGTTCATCAATGGACAAATGAATAAACAAAACATGGTGTATCCATCCATGTTGGCCAGGCTGGTCTCAATCTCCTGACCTCAGATGATCCGCCCACCTCAGCCTTCCAAAGTGCTGGGCTTACAGGCATGAGCCACCACGCCCGGCCTTGGATTTCTTTTAAATGTGGTAGAAATGTTTTAAAATTTATTGTGATTGTTGTGCGTATTTGAATATACTAAAAATCATTGAATTCTACACTTTAAATGGAGGAACTGTAAGATATGTGAATTTTATCTCAGGCTATCAAAAAGTAAATAAAAATAAAAATGCAAATTATACATGATTAGCATAATAGTAAATTAGGGAGAGAAAGATTTCATCTGAATGTGACCCTCAGTTTAGAGATTGATATAGTTTGGATTTGTGTCCCCACCCAAATCTCATGTCAAATTGGAGGAGGGGCCTGGTGGGAGGTGATTGGATTATGAGGGCAGACCTCCCCTTTGCTGTCTTGTGATAGAGTTCTCATGAGATCTGCTTTTTTTTTTTTAAGTGTGTAGCACTTCCCCCTTTGCCCACTCTCTCTTCCCTGCTGCCACATGAAGACATACTTGCTTCCCCTTCACCCTTCCGCCATGATTGTAAGTTTCCTGAGGCCTCCCCAGCCATGACTTCTGTGGAACTGTGAGTCAATTAAACCTCTTTTCTTTATAAATTACCCAGTCTCAGTTAGTTCTTTATAGCAGTGTGAGAATGGACTAATACAGGGGTCATCATATTTGCAATGTTATCTGAACTAAAAAAAAAAAAATCTATACAAGTTTGCTTGTACATTCAATTTATACTTTTACATACTTAAGAGTATTTTTAAAATTATAAAGCAAATGTAAGAAATGTTTAAAGTATAATCTTTATGCAATGAAACTTACATGAATGAATGACAAACTACTTGCAATTTACTTTTGTGATGATACATACAAACACACACACCCCACATGGATAAAAGGCATCATTTATAAACCAAAATATGAAATTCTGCTATGTTTAATTTGCCCTCCTATTTTATGACTCTTTGATTTTTCATGAAACATTTTAATTCAATGAAAATCTTTAAATGTTTTATAAATTCTGTAAAGAATAATTTAGCTAAAGAAAGGGGTTTAGGGCCTTTTCTGCCTTTTGGTTTTTTTTCCTCTGTATCCTTTCAAGGACTACTAGTTACTAGCTTATGGATGAACATCGCAGTACTTTGCTGTTTATATTTTGGCTTAGAGTCTCTGAAGCCATTTAAAGTTGTCATCTATTTTAAGATAAAACTTCTCTCCCTTTTAAAAAACATTTTTAAAGTTGATATGCATCTTTCAATTTTTTGTCATCACAGTTTAATTGACTGTTCTTTCTAAATAGACTTCTTGCAGTCTATAGAATCTCAGAATCAATGAAATACAGGAGATTCCTTGCCCCTTTTGCTTTTAAAGGGCTTTAAAGAAGAGAAAGGGATATTGGAAAAAAAAAAGATTAGTTTGAACCCAGGGAAATTTGTGATTCAGTTGTACTTTTATAAGTGTTTATATACATAGAACATTTTCACAGCTCAATATTTATAATTCTTGAACTAAACTTTTACATGCCAAATGAATATTTTAATCTTCCACTTGGAGAATACGTTTACAGGTAGGAAGTTATTTCAGTACTTAGTTTTCCAAAAACTTTAGCTTATTTAATGCAGTCACCATTCTCCTGATAGGCTGGTCTTACCTATAAAATAATAAAGATTAGCTCATGCCTTCTGGAGAATAAAGGTCTCAATCCTTAAGTGGGCTATCAACCAGTAAATGTGTAAGGAATGATGTAGTTAGAAAATCATTCATGAATGCTAAACCTAGTGAATGAAAGTTTGAGGAAAAACATGATATTTACGCATCTCAAAATACACCTCCCCAAATAACTTAATTTCATGGGAAAAATAGGCAGACTCCACCTTAACCAAGTAAGTCTTCTTTAATCTCCCTGATTGGTCTAACTGCTTAATTGATTTTCATTCATCATTGGAAATCACCTACTATACTTCAAAAGCCAAAAACAATACCTTAAGATTCCTACACCTTAAAATTAGAAACATTATTTTCTTAGGAGTTAAAAAGTAAAGAAATGAAAAGCAACAAAAACTGGGGGGTGGGAGTGGAATTTATATGCAATTATTACTACTTATTCTTTACCACAATTAGGAAAAGCACATGGCTTTGACAGATGTAGCACCAATGGCTTAAAATACTATATTTCTCATGCCAGATGTGAGAAAGATTGCTGATTCTCCTAAGAATGAGAGGCTTATATCCACGTAATTAAATTTCAGAGCTGAAGTAGTTCAAACTCCTGCTGCCCCTTTTTTGGATTTTTGGGCACCAAATTGTACCAAAAACAAACAAACCAAAAAAAAAAAACAAACAAACAGACAAAAAAAAAACTAATGATTTCAAGACAAGGAACTTCAAGAATCAGAATTTGTTAAATAAGACTTTGCTCAAAGAAAGAAAGGTAGGCAAAAAGAAGACTGAGAACCTGATCTACAGACTTATGATTTAATACAGTTTTTCACATGGCATTTTTGAAGATAACTACAAGACTACATTACAAATAGTGTTTTTTAAAATTACAAATCATAACATGGGCATGTTACAAATCAACATCTAAGTTCTTTCTTGAACATAGGTCTGAATTTGTTTTCAATCTAATGTCATAAAGAAAATTATCTGTCAGGAGTTTTATCACAACAGATTCTAAATTTCTATATAACTTAAAATGAAGAGATTGAATACTTTATAAAGCTTTTTTCATTAGATAATGCTTCAGATAAAGGCTTTATCTATGGCCTTTGGTCTTTGGCCAACGTTAAAAACTAGCACTGAATCTAGACAGTCACACACACACACATATACCCCTAACAACAAAGGTAACAGTAATTATAGTTTTTATATTGTGTAGATGTATTTGGTGTTGATAATTTTCTCCCTGCATGAAATTGCCTCCTCAATGGACTTCTCGTCTTATGATCTTCCTTGGACTGGTATGGCAGTCTAATTTTCTTTGCTGTCCCCTGGCTGCCTGAAACTGTGGCTACCTCTTCAAAATGTAGTTGTGAATTAGCCGGGCGTGGTGGCATGTGTCTGTAATCCCAGCTACTTGGGAGGCTGAGGCACGAGAATCGCTTGAACCTGGGAGGTGGAGAGGTTGCAGTGAGTTGAGATAGTGCCACTGCACTCCAGCCTAGGCAGTAGAGTGAGACTCTGTCTTAAAAAAAGAAAAGAAAAGAAAAGAAAAAATTTAGTTGTGTGTAAACTTCTTGGAGCTGAATCTTTCTTTAATTTTTTCATATACTTTCACTGAATATTGAAATGATAGAATTAAAACCGACATTTGAGATGAACTAGAATTCTCACTCTGCACACTGAACTATATCCCCAGATACCTTCTAGTTTCCAAGTGTACCTCAATTAGTGTTGTTTAACCAGGGAGAGCAGTGGGAATATTGTTTCCATGCCAGTGTAATACCTTATAAACTTTTAGCTTCAATTCATGCTGTTGGCTCTATGATTTTTAAAAATGTTCACTCTTCTATGATATTAGCTCTCAGCTTCGGGTTATCTGCCTATAAATATCCTTTCACATTTAAAAATATCAAAGCAAGGAAATATTGTTGATCCACCATAATGTGCCTGTAACTTAAAAAGGTATTTTTTTTTAAGTTTTCAAAAAAAATTGGGCACTTACATATTTTAACCTGACACTGATTCTGGAGAATTACCCACAGTTTGGGGTTTTCTGATATTTCCTCATGATAAGATCCAGGTTATATATGTTTTCAGAAATACTACCAAAGTGATGTTGTGCCTTTCTCTGTACATCTTTTCAGGACGCACATGGTGTCTGTTTCAATATTGGTGATATTAGATTTGATGACTTGGTAAAAGTGGAGTCTGCCAATTTTCCCTTTGTAATTAATAAGTACTTTGGGAGGCTGAGGCGGGCGGATCACCTGAGGTCAGGAGTTTGAGACCAGCCTGACCAACATGGCGGAAACCCTGTCTCTACTAAAAATACAGAAAATTAGCTGGGCGTGATGGCACGCACCTGTAATCTCAGCTATTTGGGAGGCCGAGGCAGGAGAATATCGCTTGAATCCGGCAGGTGGAGGCTGCAGTGAGCTGAGATCGTCGTGCCACTGCACTCCAGCCTGGGTGACAGAGTGAGGCTCCATCTAAAAGAAAAAAAAAAGTATTTTTCTTGAAAGCTAATTTGAGATACGTGAATATCCTTTTCCTTACCAACATTTCACTTGCTAATTTTAGCATCCATTAATGATTTTGTAATTCCATTCTTCCTTCTATCTTTCTATTGATAGTTTACCATATGGAAGACCTTTTCCTTTTCCCCTGTTTATTGATTTATTCATTTAATATTTATATCAGCACAGGCTTATGGATTCTAATTTTTTAATGGGTTATATCTTTTTTTTTGATGCTTATATTGCCCCAGATTTGTTCTGTGAGAGCCTCTGCCAGTTGGCACTCATGTTGATTTGACACGTCCCCGAGATTCTTTGAGTACTTTTTAAACTTTGTGGCATAAAGTTTTCCAAGCTCTTTCTCTACTCCCTGCCACCCCCATCTCCTGCCCCTAACCCAAGCCTGGAATCACTGATTTATTCAATAAGTGGTTCCTTTTAGTGGAGAATGATGCTGAGAAACCAAGATCTGAGTGTTAGCTATGTTTATTCCCACTTGTATGTCTTTGCTTCTAGGCCCTCTCAATGGGCAGAGATAGGAAATGGAATAGAATAGGGTGAAATATTTATGCACATATGTAAACAAACACATTTTTATTTATTTCAATATCCTTTTTTTAAAAAACAACTTCATACTGATACCTTCCTTCAAGTCCAATCCAACAGCACAGAGAACATTCTAGACTTCCTCGTGTCTGTATTTGCAAGTCAATTTCTCATATGAAAAACTGGCTACCATTATCCTCAGTATATTGACACATTTGCTCAAGCCAAGAATACAGGAAGTAGTTTTAAAGATGCTAATATGTACCCCAGAAAATTGAAACCTACTAACTAGAGTTTATTTATTCAGTGTTTCATAAAGGTAAAATTTACGTACCTTGAAATACACAAATTATCATATGCATCAAATGTCCAATTAATTATATTTCTTTCCCCATTAGTCCTCCTAACCTTAAAACCAACCATTGTTTTTGATGTTTTCACCATAGATTTGTTTTGCTTGTTCTAGAACTTCATATTAATGAAATCATAAAATGTGAATTCTTCTGTATCAACATCTTGCCTTAGCAAATGTATGTGAGATTATCCATGGTGTTGCATGTTTCAGTAGTTTTTTTTTTATTGCTTAGTAGTGTTTCATTGTATGTATGAACATGCCAATTTATTTATACATTCACCCAGTGAAGGACATTTAGGTTGTTTCCAGCTTTGGTCTATTACTGATAAAGCGTCTATGAACTATCTTTTACAAGTCTTTTTGAGGATGTAGGCTTTTGTTTTTCTTGGCTAATATCTGTAGAACTACTGGATCAAAGGATAGGCGAATGTTTAGCTTTAAAAACAAACTGCCACATCTTTTCCAAAAGTAAATGGCCATTTTACACTCCAGCCAACATTGTACGAGAGGTTTAATTGCTTTACATCCTTGCCAGTGTTTGGTGTTTCAGTCTTTTTAACTTTAGCCATTCTAGGGGTTATATGCAGGAGTTTCATTATGGTTTTAATCTACATTTCTCTGATGACTAATGATGCCAAGTATCTCTTCATGTGTTGATTGGATTTTTTTTTGCTTTTATTGTGTGTTTTGTCATAATAATTGTACACATTTATGAGATACAGTGATATTTTGATACATGTATAGACCATGTGTAATTAGCATATTCATCACCTCAAACATTTATAATTTATTTGTGTGAAACAGTCAAGATGTGTTCTTCTAGATATTTGAAAATATATGATAAATTGTTAATTATATGCCTGGGCCCTGGTGGCTCACGCCTGTAATCCCAGCACTTTGGGAGGTTGTGACTGGAGGATCGCTTTAGTCCAGGAGTTTGAGACCAGTCTGGGCAACATGGTGAAACCCCGTCTCTACAAAAAATTAAAAACTTAGCTGGGCATGGTGGCACACGCCTGTAGTCCCAGTGGATTGGGAGGCTGAGGTGTCATGGCTGCAGTGAGCCAAGATCAAACCACTGCACTCTAATCTGGGTGACAGAGCGAAATGCTGTCTCAAAAAAAAAAATTGTTAATTACAGTCACCCAATAGTGCTATAGAACACTAGAACTTATTCCTTCTACCTAGCTGTACTTTTGTAAAATTGATAATTTTTATTGGGTAGTTTGTCTTTTTATTATCACATTATAGGATTTCTTTATATACAGATGCTCCTTGACCTATAAAGGGGGTATATACAGATAAAGCTAAGTTGAAAATGCAATTAATACCCCCATAAGCCCATCATCAAATTGGAAAATCATTAAGTCAAACCATCGTAAGTCAGAGACCATCTGTATTCTGAATACATATTCTGTATTAGATGATAGTTTTGTAAATACTCTTCCAATGGCTTGCCTGTTCATTTCCTTAATGAATAGACAAAAATTTTGAATAGACAGAATTTTTTATTTTGATGGCATTTAATTTATACATATTTTTCTTTTATAGTTATAGTTTTCTAGATCCTGTCTAGAAAATCTTTGGTTACTCACAATTCACGAAGATATTCTTGTATGTATTCTTCTGAAAGCTGTAAACTTTTATTTTTTAAGTTTATGTCTCTATTAGTCCATTTTCATACTGCTGTAAAGAACTTCCTGAGACTGGGTAATTGATAAAGGAAAGAGGTTTAATTGATGCACAGTTCAGCATGGCTGGGGAGGACTCAGGAAACTTACAATCATGACAGAAGGCAAAGGTGAATCAAGGCATCTTCTTCACAAGGCAGTAGGAAGAAGTGCCCAGCGAAAGGGGAAGAGCACCTTATAAAATCATCAGATCTTGTGAGAACTCATTCACTATCACAAGAACAGCATGGGGGAAACCATCTGCATGATTCAATTACCTCCACCTGGTCTCTTCCTTGACCTGTGAGGATTATGGGTTTTATGGGGATTGCATTCAAGATGAGATTTGGGTGGGGACAGACAGTAAGCCTAACTGTTTCAATGTTTACGGTCCATGTGAAATTAATTTTTGTATGTGGTGTCAAGTAGGTAAAGGTTCATTTTTTATTCACAAGACTATCAAATTTTGTAGTATGTTAGAAAAACTTTCCTTTCTTTATTAAATTGATTTTGCAACTTAGTAAAAAATAATTAACTACATAAATGTGTTTCTGGACTCTCTATTCTGTTCCATAGACTTATTTGTCCACCGTTATGTGACTAGCGCACTGTCTTGATTACTGTAGCTTTGTAGTGTGTCTTGAAGTCAGGTAGTATAATTCCTGTAATTTTTTTTTTTTTTGAGACTGACTCTCGCTTTGTTGCCCAAGCTGGAATGCGATGGCACCATCTCAGCTCACTGCAACCTCTGCCTCCCAGGTTCAAGTGATTCTCCTGCCTCAGCCTACCAATTAGCTGGGATTACAGGTGCCTGCCACTATGCCCAGCTAATTTTTGTAGTTTTAGTCGAGCTGAGGTTTCACCATGTTGGCCAGGCTGGTCTCAAACTCCCGACCTCAAGTGATACAACCACTTCAGCCTCCCAAAGTTCTGGGATTACAGGTGTGAGCCACCACTCCTGGCCAATTACTGTAATTTTCTTCTTGAGATTGTTTGAGTTACTCTAGGCCCTTTGCATTTCATTTTAGAATCAGCTCATCAATTTCTTTTTTTAAAAAAAGCTTTCTAGTTGGATTACCTTGAATATGACAACTTAACTATATTGAGTCTTCCAATCTATGTATATAGTAGGTATGTATCTACATCTACCCATATACATGGGTAGATATAAGTATATAGATATGTGTATTAATATATGTATCTATGTGTAGATGTATACATATATGTGTAATTATTTCCATTTATTTAGATTTTAATTTCTAAATGCATTGTTTTATAGTTTTCAGCATGGAGGCCCTTCATTCATTAGACTTAACATTTCATTTTCCAATTGTTTTGTTGCTGGCATATACTAATACAGTTCATTTTTGTATATTGACCTTTAGTCTGTCATCTTAATAAACTCTTTTATTAGTTTTAATGGTTTTTATACATTTCTTATTATTTTCTATGTAAACAATCATGTCATATGCAAATAGTTTTAATTATTCCTTTCCTCAGTTTACCTAAGTTTGTGCCTTTGATTTCCTTTACTTGCCTATTGCAATGCCTAGGAATTTCAGTACAATACTAAATAAAAGTAGACAAAGTAGATAATCCTGCTTTATTCTTGATCTTAGGGGGATAGTATTCAGTGTTTCACTACTAAGAGATGTTAGTTGTAAGTTTTAAAAAAAAGTCCTTTATGAAATTGAAGAAGTTTCTTTCTATTTCAAATTTTCTTGAAGTTAAAAAAGAATCATGAGTTGGTGATAAATTTTGCTGAGTACTTTTTCTGCATCTATTGAGATGATTATGTGTTTCTTTGTTTTGTCAATATGGTGAATAGTATAAATCAATTTTTAAAATATTAGACCAACCTTGCATTCCTTGGATTAACTGCTTTTGGTCTTGATGAAATATTATTTTCATATATTGGTCAATTAAATTAGCTAATAGTGTAATAAGGATCTTTTGTGCCTATGCTTATTAAGGATATTTCTTTACTAGGTTTTGATATCAGGGTTTTTCTGGTTATACTTTAAATGTTTCATAGAACTCACCAGTTTCTTGGTGAGAAGCTTTTAAAATACGTATACATGTAAAATACATCTTTAAATATATAAACATTTAGAAGTACATCTTTAAATATATGTACATTTAAAAACACCTATTTTATATATTTGATAGATATTAGGGTTATTGAGATTTTCTATATGACCTTGAGTTTAACTTTTTTGTTGTAAACAAAATTGTAAATTTTATTTTCCAAGAGATTTGTCTTTCATTTGTCAAATTTATTAGCATAAGGTTTTAAATAATAATCCCCTATTATCCTTGAATATCTGTGAGCTCTATAGTGCTGACCAGCTTTTCATTCCCATTTTTGGTCATTTATCTTTTTCTCTCTTTCTCTCTCTTTGTAAATTAAGCTGGTAAATGGAGTTATCAATTTTATTAATTTTCTCAATCGTTTTGTCATTTTAAAATTTTACTGATTTACATACACACTTCTTTTTATTATATTGTTTCTACTTAAATTTGCTTTTCTTTTTCTATCTTATTAATGTAAAAACTTTGATCATAAATAGTAATCTTTCTTCTTTTCTAATATAAGCATTTAAAATGATAAACCTCCTACTGAGCTTTGCTTGCTACTGAGCTAAGCTTCAGTTGCATACAAAAATTTTGGATATTTTTAAATCATCACTTAATTGAAAATATTTTCTAGTTTCTCTCATAATTTATTCTGTGATTCTGGGTAATTTTGAAATCTATTGTTTAATTTCCAAATACTTGGGGATTTTCTAGATATCTTTTTTGTTGATTTTTGGTTTAATTCCATTTCTGTAAGAGAACATACTCTAAAGTTTTGATCTTTTAGAAATTTTTGAGACTCATTTTATGTCCCAGCATAACAGTTTATCTTGATGAATGTTCTATGTGCACTTCAAAAGAATGTATATTCTGCAGTTGTTGAGTACTTTATAATTTATCAATGAGATCAAGATGGTTGATGATGTTGCTTAGGTGGTTTACATCCTTACTTCAATATTTGTTATTCTATTAAATCTCCCCACCTCCTTTTTTCTTTTTCTTTTTTTTGAGATGAAGTCTTGCTCTGTCACCCAGGCTGGAGTGCAATGGCGTGATCTCGGCTCACTGCAACCTCCGCCTCCTGGATTGAAGCGATTCTCTTGCCTCAGCCTCCTGAGTAGCTGGGATTACAGGTGCACACCACCACGCCTGGCTACTTTTTGTATTTTTAATAGAGATGGGGTTTCACCATTTTGGCCAGGCTGGTCTCGAACTCCTGACCTCGTGATCTGCCTGCCTCAGCCTCCCAAAGTGCTGAGATTACAGGCATGGGCCACTATGCCTGGCCCAACCTCCTTTTTTCTGAGACAGAGTCTCATTCTGTCACCCATGCTGGAGTGCAGTGATGTGATCCTGGCTCACTGTAGCCTCAACCCCTCAGGCTCAAGTGATCCTCCTGCCTCAGCCCCAGCAAATAACTGGGAGTACAGGTGCACACCACCACACCTGGCTAATTTTTAATTTTTTTGTAGAGATGGAGTCTTGCCATGTTGCCCAGGCTAGTCTTGAACTCCTGAGCTCAAACTATCAGCTGCCCTGGCCTCCCAAAGTGCTGGGATTACAGGTGTGAGCCACTGGCCCAGCCTATTCTGTTAAATTTTGAGAGAGCAGTGTAATAACTCCAACTATGATTGTACATTTGACTTAAGCACATATACCTTATGTGTTTCTGATGGATTGATTCTTTAATCATAAATGTCTCTCTATATCTCTGGTAATACTCTTTGTCTTGAAGTTTATTTTGTCTGAAGTTAGGAGTATAGTCCTTCTATCTTTATTCTGATTGTTTTCATGGCATTGCTTTTCTCATTTTTTTACTTTCCATATATCTGTGTCTTTGTATTTAAAATATGTCTCTTGTGGAAAGCAATTAGATGGGTCTTTTTTTGTTAATCCAGTGTGAAAAATCTCTGCTTTTTAAATTGGAATTATTCTATTTACACTTAGAGTACTTATTGATATGATTTATTTAGGTCAACCATTTTGCTATTTGTTTTCTAGTTGTCTCATATGTGTTTAGTTTTTCTGTTCTTTTTCACCTGTGTCCTTATGTGTTAATCAGAATTTATCCTAATTCCCTTTAAATTTCTTTTTTATGATTGCTCTAGGGAATGCATCATGTATCTTTAATGTATCACTTAGATTTAACATATTATGCTACTTTGCATAAAATATAGGAAACTCGTAACTTTATGGTTCTACTTAGCCTTCATCAATTGTGCTAATATTGTCACATATATTATAATTTAAATGTTATAAAATCCACAATATAGAATTATAATTTTTACTTAAAGTCTTTTAACAATGTGAAAAATTATTTGCCCATTTTCTGTTCCATTTTCTCTCTTCTTTCCTTCTTAATTCCAATTAAATGCTTACCAGTCCTTTTTACTGTGTCTTACCATTTCTTCTGTGTTTTCTATCCTTTTACTTTTTTGCATTGCAGTCTACATATTTTCTAATGTAGATATTCTACATCTTTCAGTTCTCTTATCCTGTCTTCTGGTGTTCTAATCTTCTGTTAAATTTATCTATCAAGTTCTTAATTTCAGCATTTATACTTTTCACTGCTAGAATTTTTATTGGATTCTTTTCAATAGATTCCAATTCTCTGATGATATTCTCCATCTTTTTATATAATTAAAAAAATTTCCCATGTCCATTTCCACATAGCAATTGTACTTATTTTAAAGTCCTTTTTTGCTAACTCTAATATCTGAATCACTTTTGGGGTTGTTTCTTTCTATTTTTTTTTTCTCTTGGATTTTGGTCATTTGGTTCTATCTCTTGGTATGCCTAATATATTTTATTAATATTTATTTAATATCTGTTGCATTTCAGACATTGCAGATGAACAATTGTAAAGGGTCTGGGTAATATTATCTTCCTACAGAATGGATTTACACTGTCTGCTAAGTGGACGTAGTGGGGCAGGTTACCTTATCCAATGAGTAACTAAGCCGAGGCCAGGCAGCCTGATGTATCAGGTTGGTGAAAAAGGAATTTTGGTTTAAAAGTAATGGCAAAAACTGAAATTACTTTTGCGCCAACCTAACAGGTACTGAGGCCCCTTCCCTGTAAGACTGAACTTCAACTGTTTCTCCTTGACACTGTGAGACTGAGGAATACTCTATTTTTCAGAGTTTTCTTAATTTCTTACTTCTAATCTAACACAGTTTCATAATTTGGCAAATGTCTTGAGGGAAAAATCAGCCACGTGTCAACATTTGTTCTCTACTTCTCTCTTCTCGCTGAGATTTTGGCTCCTCAAGTCTCTGACTTTTGTCTGTCTAGATCTGGTAGATGGCCAAAGGGTCTCTGGTTCCTCTGCTTCCCAGAAGTGGCCTTTTGCCTGTATCCTTTGTCCAGACTTTCAGCTGTATCCAGTGAGAGAAAAATGTATCTGCAGAAGGTTGACTTACCTTTCAATAATTCCTCCCTCTGTGAAATCAGCCTCTTAAGTTTTGGTTGCCTCAAGAAGGCTCCAATGTAGATGCAATCACATTTTATCTAGTTTTCTAGTTATTTTCTTGGGCACATTGGTTTGCCAGTAATTACCTTATCATAGCTGGATAAAGCAGTCTAAATATAGCTATTTTAAAGTTTATGTCTGAATATTCAATTATTTGGAGTCCTTTTGAGTCTGTTTCTATGCACTGTTGTTTCTTTTCATTTTTATTCATGTTTTTGATCTTTTTATTTATCTTTTAAATAACAATTTAGATATAATTGACACAATTAATTATACAAAATTAGTATATAATTTGATATGTTTTACCCTATGTATACGTCTGTGGAACCATGACAACAGTGAGGAACATGAACACATCCTCACACCCAGTATTTCTTGTGCCCTTCATAACCCCTATTATCTTCCTTCTCAGACACGTACTGATCAGCTTTCTGTCACTATGGATTAGTTTGCATTTTTTAGGATTTTTTCCAAAGGATATTTTCCAAATATTTTTTAGAATTTTATATAAATAAAATTATACAGTATGAATTCCTTTTTTCTGACTTCTTTTATTCAATCTAATTATTTTTAGATCCATCCATCCATGTTGTTGCATGCATTAATAGTTTATTCTTTTTTTCTACTTGTAGTGGAGACTTATCTCATTCATTTAAATATATGCTTTAAGGCATATTTGCCTGTAGGGGAACTGGTTTAACTACCATACACAAGGCCTGTTTACTATGGTGTAGAAGACCAAATGTTTTCTAATCTTTTCTTTGTCCCATTAGCTATTCAGAAATACATCTATTAATTTCCAAACAGATGGATATTTTCTAGATATGTTTGTCTTTAATTCCTAGATTAATTGAATTGAGGTCAGAAAACATTTCTCTGATTTAACTGTTGGAATCTGTTGGAATTTGATTCATGGCCCTATATAATACATTTCCATAAATGTTTTGTAAATGTGGTTTTTGAAAATATACTTGAAAAGAATGTGTATTCTTCAATCGCTGGATACAGCTTATATAATATGTCCACTCTGGTAATCTCTGTCTTTTAATTGATGTATTTAGACCATTGATATTTAAAGTGATTATTAATATAGTTGGATTAATGCTTACCATATTTGTTACTGTTTTCTGTTTGTTGCCTTGTTCTTTGTTCTCCTTTTGTCTTCCACACTTTTGCTTCCTTTTGTGGTTTTAATTGAGCATTTTGTGTAATTCCATTTTCTCATCTTTCTTAGCATATCATTTTTTTATTTTTTAAAAATGTTTGCCCGAGAGTTTTCAATATGGATTTCCAACTGATTCAAGTCTATTTTCAAAAAACACTATACCGCTTCTTACATAGCACAAGTACAGATAATAAGAAAATAATCCTAATTTCTTCTTCCTATGCCTTGTATTTTTGCCATTTATTTCACTTACACATAAGTATAAATAAGCGTGCATCTGTATAAACATATGTAAAATAACATATTATTGACACTATTATTTTTAACAAACTTTATGTTAGATCAACTAAGAATATGAAAAAATGAAAGTTTTTATGTTACCTTCACTTATTTCTTCTCCAATGCTCTTTATTTAGACCTATATCAATTTCTTTTTCTCTGGAGAACTTATTTTTAATAACACTTCTTGCAAGGCAGGTCTACTGGCAACAAATTCCCTCAGTTTTTGTTTGTCTGAGAAAGTCTGTGAGCTTCCTGGATCTATGGTTTGGTGTCTGGCATTAATTTGGGGGAACTCTCAGTTATTATTGCTTCAGATACTGCTTCTGTTTGTTTTTCTCTTTCTTCCCTTTGTGGAATTCCCATTACACATATGTTACACTTTACAGTGGTCTCAGAGTTCTTGAATATTCTGTTCTGTTTTTTTTGTTCTTCTTCTTGTTGTTGTTTTCAGTCTTTTTTCTCTTTGCTTTTCAGTTTTGGAAGATTCTAACATTATATACTCAAGGTCAGATATGTTTTTCTTAGCCATCGCCAGTCTACTAACAAGCCCATCAAAGGCATTCTTCATTTCTGTGTTTTTTATCTCTAGCATTTCTTTAGATTCTTAGAATTTTTATCTCTCTCCTTACATTATCCACCTGTTCTTGCATGTTGTCTACTTTTTCAATTAAAACCTTTTGCATATAAATCACAGTTGTACAAAATTTGTGCTCCGATAATGCCAACCTTCCTTCCAAATCTGGCTCTGGTTCTGATGTTCTTTTAGTCACTTCAGGTTATGTTGTTTATCTTTTAGTATGTTTTGTAATTTTTTATTGTATGGTGGACACGAGGTACTAGGTAAAAGATACTGTGGTAAACAGGCTTTTAGTAATGTCATGGTAAGGTGCAGGGGAGGGGAATGTTCTATAGTCCTGTGAGTAGGTCTCAGTCTCAGTGAGCCTGTGCCTCTGCCCTGTGAACTTCACAAATTCTTCTTAGTACCCCCTTGCCCTCCTTGGGTGGGACAGGGTGGCTAAAGGGGGCTGGAGTTGGGTATTCCCCCTCCCCCAGGTCAGATAAGCTCCAGTAAAACCCCACCTAGTTAAGCTCTGGTAAAATAATTTCTACCAAGAGCAGTCCTTGTTACGAACAGCATACTTAGGCAAATTTCAAAATGGTTGCTTTTCCCCTCCTCCTGCAGGAAGCACAAGGGGATTTTTCTCTATCTTCACCGTGAGACCCCTGGAAGTAAAATAAAAATGTGGGGTCCCATCCTATTACTGGGTCCCCTTGTGTTCTTATCTCTCAGGCTTATCAACATGGAGCCTCCATCACTTCATCAGTCACAGTTTAGATTTTCTTACCCTGGTGCTGGTTCCTGTGCAGGCTTCCGCTCCGGTACATTATGATTCCCTGTATCTGCCTCTCTCTTCAATTTTTGGGGCGGTGGCCTCCCCTGTGACCTCACTGATAGATCTCTGTGAGGAGCTGATGGATCTAAGAAGAGTTGTTGATTTTTCAGTATATTTAGTTTTTTACTTGTTGTTTGGATGGAATGGTGACTTTTTTTTTTTTTTTTTTTTTTTTTTTTTTTCTGAGATGTCACCCAGGCTGGAGTGCAATGGTGTCATCTCGGCTCACTGCAACCTCTGCCTCCTTGATCCAAACGATTCTCCGGCCTCAGCCTCCCTAGTAGCTGGGATTACAGGTGTGTGCCACCATGACCAGCTAATTTTTGTATTTTTAGTACAGATGGGTTTCACCACGTTGGTCAGTCTGGTCTTGAACTCCTGACCTCAGGTGATCTGCCCGCCTCGGCCTCCCAAAGTGCTGGGATTACAGGTTTGAGCCACCATGCCTGGCCACAATGGTGACTTTTAAGCACCTTATAGTCTAAACCAGAAAACAGAAGTCACCTTATTAATTTTTAAAATCATATATCCAAAGACCTATATCACCTCACACCAAGGTGAGGACAAATTTGGGGCCAAATTATTTATGGTATCTCAAAATTGAAATACCCTTTTTTTTTTTTTTTGAGACAGAGTCTCACTCTCACCCAGGCTGGAGTGCAGTGGTGCAATCTTGGCTACCCAGAACCTCCTCCTCCTGGGTTCAAGCAATTCTCCTGCTTCAGCCTCCCGATAGCTGGGATGACAGGTGCACACCACCATAGCTGGCTAATTTTTTTGTAATTTTAGTAAAGACAGGATTTTGCCATGTTGGCCAGGCTGGTCTCAAACTCCTGACTTCAAGTGATCTACCTGTCTCAGCCTCCCAAAGTTCTGGGATTACAGGCATGAGCCACTGCGCCCGGCTGAAATATATTTCTTACTAGGTAATACAGCTAGTTTTCAAAGAGTATAAGTATACAGAGAAAAATGATTTCCTCATCTCCATATCTCTACCCTCACTTCTAGTCTCCAGATCTTTCTCACAGGGAACCACCACTCTCTGTTTCTTATATATTATTTTGGAGTTGTTTTTACCTACATGTTTATAATGTCTTTTGGTATATGTTCTGTTTCTTCTCTGTAGTAGAAGATCTATGAAGATATATATCTATATTTTTTTCTCCATTTGTTTCGGGTTTTGAATTTAAATATGTATTAATTATCCATTTGTTTTAAATATATATCTTAAATTCAACAAAATAATTTACATATCTTTATATATTTATTTAACATATATTTAAATTTGACAAAAAACGAAATCAATAAAGCCTCCCTGAGATAGTGATTAGATGTATCTTTTCATGACTACTTTCCTGTTTACCAGAACCAAGAAGTGAGCAGACTCGGTTGGAATCCTGCCTTTACTGTGAGAGTGAGGATATATTTTCGTCTTCCAGGGGCACGGTAGGTAGGGAGCCTCAGTGCTGATACGCAGCGTGGCTGGCGTCAGAGCCTCGGTCTGCCAGTGTGTCGGCGCTGGCACGACCTGTCCCACATGCCTGGGAAGCTCTTGCTGAGCAGGGATTAGGATGCCAGCATCTGATGCACAGGGTTGCTTCCTGCTCCCCCTTGGAGTCCTGAAGAGAAATGACCTTGTTCAACCCTGCTGAGCTTCCTAGATTTACTGGGCTTATAGCAACACATGGGAAGGAGATTATGTTTATTTTTAAAACATAAAAAATGCAACCTTCCCAAGGCCTTCGTGGTGTCTGTGTGCAACAACACAAATACACACACACATGCAATGTATGTATAATCACTTCTAATTAACTTCAGCTCTTCCTGCAAAACTAAGTGTGAAGTCTTAAAGACTTGTCAGCTTCTCTGCCTGTGAAATTTATCTACTTCTAATTGTGAATAACAATACATTCAAGGTTAGCTATAAATGACTCAGATTTCACAGGAACTGAGTCTTAAAACTACATTTGAAGATGAATACAGTTATGCAAAACATTTTTGTGGTGTGTTTCCAGCTAAAAATGTTATTATTTATGCTTATCCAGAATGTTTTTCTCCCCCTGAACCAATGTGGTTCTTTCTGACATCCATGAAAAAATAGATGTGATTGATTTCAAAGTCAGCCCAAATTTAAAAGGTATAAAGCCACAGATATGCCTAAAATAAAAATGAGTATACTATTATAATGGATTGACAGATGAATTCAGTTTACAATTTCACAAAACATAATATTCAAACAGTGAATATCAAATAGGATTAAGAATTGTTTTCCCACCTTCTGCCACGTTTAGAGTACTGGAAACTCTTCCAGATTTCGCCACTAGATGTCATGAAGAGTCCAGTTAAATACAGTAGGCAGGCTTGCGTACAGTCTAATACAGAAACTTTTAAAGTTTTTCCCGATTTTGTAGTTAATTTGGGTAGGAAGCTATTTCCTTTTGAGTTTTATGTCAAAAATATCTGTTATGGATTAATTTTAAGTGAGATGTTAAAAACTCTTAATGCGGTCAGGTATTAAACGCTGGGACTCTAACCTATTAAGTAGGCATTGGGATTATCTCCAGGGAGAATGTCATGTGCTGGGTGCAGAATCAGAATTGTGCTAAGACCTGCTTTGGAGACATTAGCTTGTAGATCCCTACCTTCCTTTCCTTTTGAAACAGGAATGGGCTTGTCAGATGTGTGGTCATCGAGGTTTCATAGGATTGTTCATAAAACTAGACTAGTGAGAGGAACAAAAAAGGGGAGGACTTCAATGCTTAGGTGACAATGTTTGAATTTAGACTTTGAGATCCATTAACCAAAGTAATTCTGGGAGACTAGAAATAATCAATTGATGTTTAGAGAGATAAAGTTTGATTCAATAAAAAGAACTTCCTAAAAATACAATAGTCCATCATGTAACACAGTGCCTTATGAAGCAATGAGGTCCTTGTTACTGCAAAGGTTCAAGCACCTACATAGTGGCCATCAATGGGGAAGATATCCTAGAAGAGACTCTTTATTTGGGGAAGAAAGTTGGACTAAGTGACACTGAGGATTCTTAGATCCATGATTCTACACATGGTGATGACAGTCATTCAACAGCCAAGAAGGCAGCAAGAGTTGAAAATGTGTGCTTACAGAAATACAAATGAAATATTTGAGTTTACTTAAACCAGGGAAAACAGGGTTCTTAAAGAAGCCTCACAGGGGAATTGCCACAATTGTGCTGTTTTGTGAGGCTCTGCCTGGGAAGCACTGGTGAGAAGGAACTGTTCGGCTTTGGTGCTTCCAACCTCTGGTTCCAAAATGCTCCCCATCCCAGGGACACAGCTCTTCCCTCCCAAGGACACATGGTCTATTTGGCCCTCCTCTGCTCATCAAAAGTTGATCTCAACTCATCCTTGTAAAGTAAATCTGAGAGTAACTTAAGTGGCAGTCTTTCCAGTGTGTTGCATTTTATTAGGGAACAAAGCCTTAAGGCTAAACTAAAGGACTGAAACTCAGTCTGGGAATGGAAGGTCTCAGCTGGCTTGCAGGGGAGGAAACAGGCCCTTGTTTGACCTCTGGACAGTTGCTTTTTCTGCCAAGACGATAAGCCCCAGAGTATGGCTGGCTCTTGAAGGACATCACGTGAGCTACCAATATTGATAAAAACAAAACAAAATACTTCCACATACTTCTTGCTCTAAACAAAAGAACCACAGCTGAAATATGACCTAAGGCTACCCAAGACCTTGAGGTGCAATCCTAATATGTATCAGGGAACATGGCTTGATAAAATCGATCTAAATACATTCAATAAAAGCCAGATTATATAACATCTTTCTAAACTCAGAGTTTGGTAAAATATCACACGATTAGCCTAGAAAGTGGGTTTACTATTTCCTTCTCATTCCAAGAGTGAAAGGATTTACTCATGCTCACACTCTCTAGGTATGCAAGAGAGTTACTCACCTGTTTACTTGGACTCTTGACCAGATGTTAAATGAAATATCTTCATCTCCATTCCCACGGTATCATAGATGCTTAGAGCTGGGGTGATCCCTGATGGATCCCATGGATCTACAGGCCAATGTCTTAATTCCACAGATGAGAAACTGAGGCCTGGAGTAGCTTTCTAGACTGGCAGTTTGCTGTCCCACCACCACACTGTCACCTTCCCAAAGGTGTGTTCTTGAAACACAGAGAGAGGTTTATACCGACCCAGGCACACATCTCCACCTGGCCCTGCAGGGAATCATGAACAGAGATGCGTGGGTGGGAGTGGAAATGTGATGTATTGCCATCATCTACATCAATGGTTCTTATGATTTTACTACCAAGGGCTGAATGTAGTAACTGCCCCCCTCACAGTGGGCCTTATGTTTTCAAAGATTAGGTCTACAAAACAAACCCCATTTGTTAAGTATTTGTTACTGCAATGACTTGCAGACAGGTATTGCTATCAACCTCAACCTTCTGATCAGTACAGAAAGCCGAGGTTTCAGCCTCAAGTTGATGCTAGCCCAGCTCATTGCAAAGAAGTTTGGTGTTTCAGCCTGAGCAATCTTCTGAAAAACTTGCTTTAGGAGTACTGAAATGTAGTACAGCCAAGGCCCTCCAAAGGTCTGGAAGCTCAGGTTCGCTTCCAGATCACCTACCCAAAGGTTATTCACGAGAATCCCAGGCCTTGACTTCATTAGCGCCCCTCCCTGAGTTAACCATGGTTCATCATGGAATCAGTGTGAGGTGAGGTTACAATCCGCCACCATCTAGCATCTGCATGATTGCAATGGCCTTGTTACTATCTCCCTGGTTTTACCCTGCCCCGTCCTCCCTGAATCTATGCCCAACAGAGCAGCTGTTAAAGTCATTCAACACTCCTCTGCTCCAAACTTGCAATGGCTCTGCCTTCTACTCAGAGTGGAAGCAAAGTCATTCCAGTGATTCCAAGGTCCCACCTGCTCTGGCTCTTGCCCCCACCCCTTTACTCCTCTGATGTGGTCTATTCTTTTCTTCAACCCACTCTGCACACTGAGCGGTTAAAGTCAACGCCAACTTGCCGCTTCTCAGTGAGTCCACGCATGTCCGAAATTGGTGGGTTCTTGGTCTCACTGACTTCAAAAACGAAGCCGCGGACCCTCGCGGTGAGTGTTACAGCTCTTAAGGTGGCGCCTCTGGAGTTTGTTCCTTCTGATGTTCGCATGTGTTCCGAGTTTCTTCTTTCTGGTGGGTTCGTGGTCTCGCTGGCTCAGGAGTAAAGCTGCGGACCTTCGCAGTGAGTGTTACAACTCTTAAGGCGGCGCGTCTGGAGTTGTTAGTTCCTCCCGGTGGGTTCGTGGTCTTGCTGGCTTCAGGAGTGAAGCTGCGGACCTTCGCAGTGAGTGTCACAGCTCATAAAGGTAGTGTGGACCCAAAGAGTGAGCAGCAGCAGGATTTATTGCAAAGAGCGAAAGAACAAAGCTTCCACACCGTGGACTGTGATCCGAGCGGGTTGCCACTGCGGCTCGGGCAGCCTGCTTTTATTCTGTTATTTGGCCCCACCCACATCCTGCTGATTGGTAGAGCCCAGTGGTCTGTTTTGACAGGGCACTGATTGGTGCGTTTACAACCCCTGAGCTAGACACAAAGGTTCTCCACGTCCCCACCAGATTAGCTAGATACAGAGTGTGGACACAAAGCTTCTCCAAGGCCCCACCAGAGTAGCTAGATACAGAGTGTAGATTGGTGCATTCACAAACCCTGAGCTAGACACAGGGTGCTGATTGGTGTGTTTACAAAACTTGAGCTAGATACAGAGTGCCAATTTGTGTATTTACAACCCCTGAGCTAGACATAAAGGTTCTCCACGTCCCCACCAGACTCAGGAGCCCAGCTGGCTTCACCCAGTGGATCCCACACCGGGGCTGCAGATGGAGCTGCCTGCCAGTCCCGCGCCGTGCGCCCGCACTCCTCAGCCCTTGGGTGGTCGATGGGACTGGGCGCCGTGGAGCAGGGGGCGGCGCTCGTGGAGGAGGCTGGGCCGCACAGGAACCCACGGAGGGGGTGGGAGGCTCAGGCATGGCAGGCTAAAGGTCCCGAGCCCTGCCACGCGGGAAGGCAGCTAAGGACCGGCGAGAAATCGAGCTCAGCGCCGGTGGGCTGGCACTGCTGGGGGACCCAGTACACCCTCCGCAGCCGCTGGCCCCGGTGCTAAGCCCCTTATTGCCCGGGGCCGGCAGGGCCGGCCGACTGCTCTGAGTGCGGCGCCCGCCAAGCCCACGCCCATCCGGAACTCCAGCTGGCCCGCAAGCGCCGCGCTGCAGCCCCGGTTCCCGCTCGCGCCTCTCCCTCCACACCTCCCTGCAAGCTGAGGGAGCCGGCTCCGGCCTTGGCCAGCCCAGAAAGGGGCGCTCACAGTGCAGCGGTGGGCTGAAGGGCTCTTCAAGTGCCGCCAAAGTGGGAGCCCAGGCAGAGGAGGCGCCGAGAGCGAGCGAGGGCTGTGAGGACTGCCAGCACGCTGTCACCTCTTACAGGTACGGTCCTAACTCTGGGCCTTTTCCTTGCTGCTGTCCCTCCCTAGAGCTCTCTTCTCCAGGTATCTGGGCTGGACTCAAAGCCCAGCTTACTCACCTACCTCATTCTTTACTCAAATGTCACCTTCTCACCGCCATCTTCCTGGCCATCTCATCTACAATTGCAACACCCTAGTCCCCACCACAAGCTCACCAGGGACAATTCCCCCACTTTATTTTATTTTATTTTTTTTTGAGGCAGAGTTTCACTCTTGTAGCCCAGGCTAGAGTGCAGTGGCGCCATCTCAGCTCAGTGCAACCTCTGCCTCCCAGGTTGAAGCAATTCTCCTGCCTCAGCCTCGTGAGTAGTTGGGACTAGAGGCGCATACCACCACGCTCGACTAATTTTTTGTATTTTTAGTAGAGATGGGGTTTCACCATGTTGCCAGGCTGGTCTTGAACTCCTGATCTCAGTGAGCCACCCACCTCGACCTCCCTAAGTGCTGGGATTACAGGCGTGAGCCACTGCTCCCGGCTGAATTCCCTCACTTTCTATCCTTTTTCTCTGCTTTATTTTTCTCCCTATCAATATCGAAGAACCCAAATATTTTGCTAAATAAACAAAACATTATTGTCTTTCTTCCCAAGTAGAACGTAAATTTTATGAGGATAGAAATTGTCTCTTTTGTTTATGGTTATGTTTAGTGCCTAAAAGAGTGCTTGGTACCTAGTCAGGAGATATTTATTGAGAAACAAGTGAATGAATGCCAGCTATCTCACTATGCTCCATACAACATCAGGCTATGATCTTAAAGGTTTCCGGGCAAAGTAACAAAATACTGCAGTAAATTCTAGGTGCAACATTTTAGGAAAATCACGCAGAACTGTGGGTGAGAAAAAAGCAGGTTGTCATCCTGGCTCTGCTAGAGTCTCATGTTGTGGCCTTAGGCAAATTGTGAAATCTCTCTGTGCCTTGTTCCTACATTACAGATGAGAAAACAAATATTGACCTTATTTCTGTCACAAGGCTTTATAAGAGCCAAATGAAAAGGGGCATACAAGCATCTGGAAAAGTTAGCCTATTCAAATGTAAGAAGTTCTTCTTTCAAAAATTAAATGTGTTCAAAATAGAAAGACTGAAGAGAGGTTCTAAATCTAGTACTGAGGGGGAAATACGGAAAGGAGAGAAGGAATAGGAGAAGAGAATGATCAGTATGTCAAACCCCAAACAGAAATAATTAAGGAGAAGAGGATGTTGAAAGTTTGGGTCTTTGGACCCACACTGGAGACCCATAGCACTGGCTGGAGAGGTGAAATATTCTTTGCTCCAAACAAATTAGGTCAAGTGATGAGAAGGATCAGATCATGTCATAATAATAACAACTACTGTCTATTTTACTTACTTTTTTTTTTTTTTTTGAGACAGAGTCTCGCTTGTTGCCCAGGCTAGAGTGCAGTGGCACAATCTTGGCTCACTGCAACCTCTGCTTCCTGGGTTCAAGCAATTCTTGTGCTTCAGCCTCCCAAGTGCTGGGATTGCAGGCATGTGTCACTCTGCCTGGCTAATCTTTGTATTTTTAGTACAGTTGGGGTTTCACCATATTGGCCAGGCTGGTCTTGAACTCATGACTTCAAGTGATCTGCCTGCCTCAGACTCCCAAAGTGCTGAGATTACAGGCGTGAGCCATGCCACCCAGCCCTATTTTACTTTCAACTGTGAGCTCCATACTATGGGTTTTAGCTGGGTTATTTAATCCTCACTACACTCTGAGGTAGGTATTCTGATCTCTATTTCATGGGGCAAAATACCGAGGCTTAGAGAAGTTAAGGGATTAAGTTCAAGTGCCTATATATAGTGCCTGGGACATCAAACCTATTCCTTTTCCCCCGCCGACCCTGCTTTCCATTCATTCTCAGCCAAGTAAGAGAGGATTCTGCAGTAGGATTCTAGATACAAAGTCTGGAATTTGTATAGGATCAAAAATTCTCAGGGCTGGGCGTGGTGGCTCATGCCTGTAATCCTAACACTTTGGGAGGCTGAGGCAGGAGGATTACTTGAGGCTGGGAGTTGCAGACCAGCCTGGGCGAAATAGCGAGATACTGTCTCTACAGGAAAATTTAAAAATTAGTATGTCCCTGTAGTCCCAGCTACTTGGGAGGCTGGGATGGGAAGACTGCTTGAGCCCAGGAGTCCAAGACTACAGTGAGCTATGATTATACCACTGTACTCGAGCCCGGATGACAGAGTGAGATCTTGTTTCTTTAAAAAAAAAAAATTAAAAACTCGAATTTTCTTCCTTATAATAACATCTCACAATGTAGTACATGATCAAATACCATCAACCATCATTCTCCCATTTCTACATTTGTGCTAATCTTTTCTCTTTAAACAGCTTTTAATTTCTCAGAGTACCTACCATGGTTTTGGGCATTCAGTGGATCCTCACTGAATTGTTTGGCTAAATGGGTTCAGTTTCCTGAATGCTGTTAAACTACTGCGTGACCATTTCTGGGAGACTAGAATTTTAAGCTTTCTCAACTTCCTGTCTCCCACCTCTCTGAAAAAAAAAAAAAATGAACATTAGATTAGGGAAGTTGGTGAGGAAGAGAAGTTTCCATTTAAGGATTTTTACAAGAATGAGTTGGTGGTGGAGATTTTGACTCTTATTTGTGCATCTAAATAGACTCAAGAAATGTAAGATTCTTAACCCCAAACACTTTAATGTATCATTTCTGCACACTTTCCAGCTTAGAAAAGGGAAGCTATTCATTTTCCAAAATATGAACAATATATAAAAAGTGAATTGATCTAATTTTCCGCCAAATTGTATAGTTCTGGGATAGTCATGGTTCCAGGCACCTAAAATGCACTTGAGCTCTGAAAACAGAAGCAACTTTTAGAGAAGTGACGTGTTGTCTTTCCTTCTCCAAGATTGTATTGGGAAACCACCACAGACTATTGTAGTCCAAATTACTGCTTAACTTGAAGGCCTTTTAACTGATTTAGCAAATGATTGCCCACAGCTTGGCATTGAGCAGCCTGAAACCACAGCGGAAATCACTAGAGTAAAAGAGGAAAACAAAATGTAGTAAAGATGTTTATGTTCATTCAAAAGTCCACATGTGTGTTTAAGTAGAAGTTATAGCCAAGTTTGACTTTCAAAAGTTCCTTAGGAAGTTTTCTGCTGAAGAGAGAGTAGCAGAGAGAAGTTATGCTTTTCCAAGTCTGAAAAACCTATGTGGTGTGCCCTCCAATTCCATGGAGACAAAAAATTAATTTAGATGTATTTTATACCAAAAGACATACTTGAGACATTGAAAGTATGTCCCACGTTAAAAAAAAATTTCATCGTATTTTAAGTTCCGAGATACATGTGCAGAATGTGCAGGTTTGTTACATAGGTAAACGTGTGCCATGGTGGTTTGCTGCACCCATCAACCCAACCCCTAGGTATTAAGTTCAGCATGCACTAGCTATTTATCCTGATGCTCTCTGTCCCCGCCCCCCCCGGCAACCCCCTCACATTTTTTAATTTTTTCACTGTATGAAATTGAAACTATATATATATACATATATATTTTGTTTGTTTGTTTGTTTGTTTGTTTGAGATGGAGTTTCGCTCTGTCGCCCAAACTGGAGTGCAGTGGCGCGATCTCGGCTCACTGCATCCTCCGCCTCCCAGGTTTAAGCAATTCTCTGCCTCAGCCTCCCGAGTAGCTGGGATTACAGGCATCCACCACCATGCCCGGCTAATTTTTTTTTGTATTTTTAGTAGAGACGGGGTTTCACCATCTTGGCCAGGCTGATCTTGAACTCCTGACCTCGTAATCCACCCGCCTTGGCCTTCCAAAGTGCTGGGATTACAGGTGTGAGCCACCGTGCCCGGCCTATTCTTTATTTTTTTTATAGGTGGAGAAGTAAGGAGGCAGTTTGTATATCGCCTCTCAATTTCTCTCTCTCACACCCCCTTATAATATGGATGCTGAGTGACATCACTAACATTTGAAGACAAGTTGGATTTTAGTGACTGTTTTCCCTAGGTTTTGTGGGTACATAAATTGACTTACATATTTTCTATTTGATAATAGGTTCCAATTTGTATACACTCTCCAAAGTTCAGGTTTTTAGATAGTGTTGTACGATTCCCCCAAACATCTGCAATGTCTGAAAGGAAAATAAAATCACTAGCATTCTAGGTGGAATGGAAGAAAAAAAACAAGAGACATTTCTGATTAACTCTAATTGAAGAGTTTTTGCAAATCATTGCTCACACCTTGGCTTGTTCACGGTGCAGTTTGTATGGGTTTTAATTTACTTTCAAGTGCAGTTCAAGGTGTGGATATTGATCTATAAACCCCGGATGGTTGGTCCCTGGGTACTGAGCAACATCTTTGTGTACCAATGTGACAGCTGAGGTCAATTAGAGTGCTGGTTAGCCATCCTCAAATCTACAAACTCTGAAAAGGTGTCCTTGATAAAGTGCCCCAAGCTCAAGGGTCTCTTTTCCTGGTTGGCCTGGGTCAGAAAGAATTGCAAAGCAAGGCCACTTAGCCAAAATCTCCATTCTACCCACTCAGGTTCTCTTAGGTCATCCCCCATGCCATGCCCTGCTCCCAGGTTGGGGCTATAGCTTTATTTGATTCTGGGCATTGTGAACAGTTCTTGCTGGGACTGTCTTCCTGTGTCCATGGAACATGCAGTATTGAAATCAGCACTGCTCAAAGCGTGACCCACCAATCAGTGGCATCACTTGGGAGTTGGTTAAATATGCAAATTCTTGGGCCTCATCCCACACCTATTGAATCAGAAACTCTAAGGGTGGGACCAGCAATCTGTGCTTTAAGGAGCCCTCCAGGTGATGCTAATACACTCCAAAGTTTAGGAGCCCCCTGGCATATGGGATGATTTCAGGGAGTACGAGGTCTCCCTCCACCTGTTACACACCAGAGCTTCTCCGCAGTTTCAAGCTTTGGGTCTTGCAATATGCAAATGCCCAGGAGCACTTTAAGCTGGCATCAGATATTTATATCTTAATATGAACAGTTTTGTATTTTGCTGGCTTTACTAGAAAAACTGACCTAAAATGCTGATTTTCTTGGGAGGATTCTCTCCAGCTTTTGGAGGAAAATGGTGCCACCAGGAGGAAGCAGGGTACAGAGGAAAAAGTTCCTTTGGGTTACAGTTTTCCTTACAGCCAGCTTTATGTCTTGTCGTTGGAGCCAATTTGCAGACGAATGTCAGGAGGCTAAAAACTTCTGGGCAAATAGAAAAAATATTGAAGGATCCAACATATTAATCAAGGACGAGTCTGCTTAGAGTTGAGAAAGTGCAGATTAGTCAGTGTATCCCCAAAATGTTAAGGAAGAAAAGAAGCTAATTTGGGAAATTGAGTGGGACACATCTAAAAGGGAATTTTGTTGCCCAGAAATAATTTACTAGGGGTTCTTTAAAGGCCGTTTTTTTTTTTTTTTTTTTGAGATGGGGTCTCGCTCTGTCACCCAGGCTGGAGTGCAGTGGTATGATCTTGGCTCACTGCAAGCTCCGCCTCCTGGGTTCAAGTAATTCTCCTGCCTCAGCCTCCCGAGTAGCTGGGATTACAGGTGCATAGCCCAGCTAATTTTTGTGTTTTTAGTAGAGACGGGGTTACACCATGTTGTCCAGGCTGGTCTTGAACTGCTGACCTCAGGTGATCCACCAGCCTCAGCCTCTCAAAGTGCTGGGATTACAGGCATGAGCCAAGGCTCCTGGCCTCTCCAAAGGCTCTCTGTGTCTCTACCATAGAAAGAAAAAACAAAAAGGTTACAATCAGATTTTGCCCACTACCACTATAGCTTGCATCGTTTGTGGAGATAGAGGGGAATTTATATTTTCCTCGTGGTGGAGCTGAGCAATTGTCTTAGAAGCAGCTGGCTTTCCTGGTGGATTGAACATGGGAGCCAGAGACAGGGAGTCTGGCTTTCTTAATCCTTTCTCCACCATCAGTTCAGCCAAGCCCCGCACAAGTCTCTTAACTTCTCTGTGATTGTTTCTTCCCTGTAAACCAGGAATAAAAACGTTCACCTGCCCCTCAGGGGGGACTCTGGGGGACTGACTGGTAGATGACAGGACTGCCCTTTATATTTTCAATGTGCCACATAAAAGCTGTTTTGCTTGTTGGGGCAGTGTTTGGTTTCTCACAGAGCAACCTTTAATGGCGCTTGAGAAAATCAATTCCATTTGTAAACTCTATCAAGTAATCACATGGAACTTGAAGCTTTAACTTCTGAAACTGAAGTTGCACAATAGGAAATTGCCAAATGTGGATATTATAGGAATTTTAACATGCTGAATGTGGCCTTGCGTTGGATAATAATGGTATTGAGGAATGTGCAGCTGTTTGTATTGGAGTGAGTAGTCCCAGTCCTTGGAGAGCAGGGAATGGCAGGAACTGCCTCTAACTATTGTAATCTACAAGATTATCCCATTAATCATATTTGTCTCTGGGAGTACCTTAGTTCTAACTCTAAGTGTTGTTTTTCCCTTGATGCATCACATGCAAGAAAGCTTCTAATTGAAAACATTACAGGGACAATTTCAAAATGTTTCTAAATACAAGATGAGTTTTAACTGCCAATAAAATAAAAGTAAACTGCACACATCAAAACCAGGTCTGATTAGATTTTTTTGGCTTTTCTGTTTCTTTGCATTTTTTAAAACCTACAAACTGTTATCATATATTATGATCTGGATCACTGCAGTTTTTTCCTTAGATATTTCTCAGGCCTGCATTCATCACCAGACAAAATGGCTAAGAGTTCCAGGCCTGTGGGCTAGTCGGGGAGTGACCCACCTCTTCTGTCCTTTCCACCCAGAACGAAACAAGATCTAGGAGCTGCAGGGTAGTCTGAGGACAAAAATAAAGAGCACATTTAAAAAATGAGATTCAGATGCTTAAGTTTGAGATGATAGATTTTTATTAATGACATAATATCGGGAGACATTAGTCCAGTTGCAGCGTGTTTCAAGGCCCAGGCAGCTTCCTCTTCAGCAGCTGGTGTGACTTTTCATGCTGTTTCTGGAGCTTTCTCCTACTGAGAAGCTGTACAAATTTTAGGGTATGTGTGTTTCATCTCAACAGCTACTTAAGAATATGGTACTATATTGATCCCAGGATTTAAAAATATGCTCTGTGCTTTTGCATGTATCTCTGTAATGAATATATGAGCTGTATATGTTCTTACACACATGTACCATTCACGCAGTAGTTTTTAATATACATCAGAGCTAAAGACCAAATGCTGACAGCGCTGGAAATGAATAATACGTTTATTAACTTACACATAAACCTCAAACAAAGGAGATGACTTTTTGTTTATCTAACAAGCTCTGAATTGATTACAGACCCAAAGTGGCAGTTAATATGTAAAAACACATTTGTAATTGGTAAGAGTATTTGGTTTCTTGGGTCATGTATTTCAACTAAGTGGTCCAGTAAAACTGGTACTTTCAAATTTGAACTGTATTAGATGAAAGTATAGAGGGAAATATAATATACTGTTTTTGGAACTGAACTATAAAACCAGAAGTAGGTGTAGTTGTTTCATGAGTTGATAATTCTTAAGTCTCTCTGTTTCTTGAGTCAGGGTCTTGCTCTGTCACCCCGGATGGAGTGCTGTGGCATGATCATAGTTCACTGCAGCCTCAAACTCCTGTGCTCAAGGGATCCTCCTGCCTCAGCCTCCCAAGTAGCTGAGACTACAGGTGCGTGCCACTGTGCCCAGCTAAGTTTTGTAATTTTTTTGTAGAGACAAGGTCTCACTGTTTTCCTCAGACTGGTCTCCAACTCCTGGCCTCAAGTGATCCTCCTGCCTCGGCCTTTCAAAGTGTTGGGATTATAGGCGTGAGCCACCGTGCCCAGCCTAAAGTTTCTTCCTTTAAAATGGATCACTACAGTGGGCCAAAGCCAGAGAGAGCTGTGTGCAAGTCCAGATTGTCTCTTACTGGTGGTGTGATCTGTGACAGTTCACTTCAAGGCCTCAATGCTGCTGGCTTTTCATTTTGGTAGATGGCAAGAGCCACCCATGCCTTATAGAGTGTAAAGTGCTGTGTGAAGTGTTTCAAGGACTCCACCCCAAGTCCTGAAACAAGGAGCAGAGGCAGCCAAGGTCCTGGTCCTGTCCATGAGATGTGAGGCACATTTGTCCCCTCCATCTCCTTGTGCTGCGGTCTAAAATAGAACAGCAACATCTGCAGCCCCGTGTCAGGGATGTGGGACAGTCTGGTGAGGGCCACCAGGGGGCCGACTGGCTGCAAGGGGCACAGGCAGCCACATGGCGGCCAGCAGGGGAACTGGGCCTGATCTGTGGGTGTTCCCAACGGGGTCAAATTGCCTGGTGTCAAGTTACCCTGCTTCTCTAATCCATGGGTAGCAGATAGTCAAGGGTTAGAAATAAGCACTGTGTGCACTCTCTGGTTTTAGCCTGTAAGATTCCACTGCTTAGCTTTTAGGAGGGGAAGGAAAAGCAATTGAACAGGGAAGGGATAGGGGAATGTCCGCAGGCCCCCTTCCCATGGCAAAATTTCCTCTTGGCGGTACTGTCCCCTGCCAACTCTTTTCTGCCCAAATATCATGCAAGGGGGAGGGGCTATGCAAGAGATGAACAGAAACTCCGTTTATTGTTTTCAATTTCAGCTTAGCAACCATCTCCTTCTGAGAGACTTCCCTGAGTCCTTTAGTCTCCGCCACCCTTAGGACTTAGTGTAATTGTCTGCTCACTCGTCTCTACCCCAGACTAGATTGTAAGCTCCAGGAGGGCAAGGATTGTTCCTTTCTTGCTGAATCCTAGGACCCTGTACTCAACACGGACAAATGATCCCAGACATTGGAGTCCAAGGTGGCTGGAATGCGGTATAAACACGTAGGGAAAGGCCTTCCCAGCTTTGTCCTCCCGGCCCCTCGAGTTGAGGCAGTTTCACTAGATTTTCCCTCTGAGCCCAGGTCTGGGGGTCTCAGGAGCTGGGGCTCCCAGGCTGGTCCTGTTGGTCCCTGTGTCCCCGGGTGCACCACAAAACCTTTTCTCCCTGGGATTCTGCCCGGGGCATTGTGTGGAATGGGTCCGTACTCTTACCCATCTCAAAAAACCTTGCAGTCTAGGGGGAATCTATGAAACCTTCTCTCTCCCTCCAAGCTTCTCTTCCCTGGGACGAGCCAGCGGGATTGAGAGCCTTGGAAATAATCTACTGTTTTCTGAGAAGGTTGTTGGGTGGCTACAGCAGCAGCATGAGAAGAGGGTATAGCAGTAGAAAGCAGCAAGTGTGAGGCTGTAAGCATTTACAGGAAAGGCAATTGGTCCTGGTGATCGGGAATTGAGAGTTTTGTGTTAGTTCCTCCCAGAGCACAGAGCCTTAATGACGAAGACATCCCCAGCAGCCGGCTGAGTGACTGCAGGGGGAGGATGAGCCATGCATGCTGGGAGGAATGGTGTGAGATGAGCCACTCCTTTTTGCTGAGAGAAATCGGGACTCACAATTCAACCCATAAATACTGTAGATAGTTTTATGTAGAAAATCCTGTAATTCATTGTCTATGATCAATTTCACTGCTAAGTACAATTTAGCTAGGGACATATCCTTATCGTGTAATATAATTAAAGTCCAATTTCAGAAGCGTAACTGGTTATTTTGTGGAGAGGAAATGCTAAGAACTGGGCAATAGCCAATAATCATAGCTACCATTGGTTAACTTCTTTTTTTTTTTTTTTTTTTTTTTTGAGAAGGAGTCTCGCTCTGTTGCCCAGGCTACAGTGCAGTGGCACAATCTTGGCTTACTGCAACCTCTGCCTCCCGGGTTCAAGTGATTCTCCTGCCTCAGCCTCTGGAGTAGCTGGGATTACAGGTACGTACCATCATGCCCGGCTAATTTTTGTATATTTAGTAGAGACAGGGTTTCACCGTGTTGGCCAGGCTGGTCTCAAACTCCTGACCTCATAATTTGCCTCCCAAAGTGCTGGGATTACAGGTGTGAACCACTGCGCCCGGCCGGTTAACTTTCTGTGTGCCATGCCCTATTCTAAGTGCCTTGTGCATATTAACTGAAAAAATCCTCATCATAAGTGTATGAGGCAGGAACATTTATTACCCTCATTCCACAGTTGATCAAACCAGGGACATTTGCCTAAAGTCACGCAGCTGAAATGGCAGAGATGGGATGTGAACATGAGGGCCCATGCCCTGAGCTCCCTCTCATAGGAGAACCCAGTGGACCTGACAGTCCTTCCTGGGATGCTCAAAGAAGAGGGCAAGGGTCTGCCCTCTTTCTACTAATCAGGCCAGCAGGCAGGAGGGCAGGAGAGTGATTACCAAGGCTGGCATGCCATCACCTCATTTTCACAATGGTACTGGAGTTGTCTTTCAGTTTACCTTGGAGCATTTGAGCATCTTCCCTCTTTCTCCAGTTTCTATTTTTGTTACCAGAATTTACTCAAGGTGCATTATGAATAATTGATGGATGATTAGAAAATCCAAATTCCAGCCTTTTAGCATCATCTTAATTTGTTTTTTTTTTTAAATTGCAACAGTGACGTATAAGCAGAAAGAATACCAGTTTTTCTTTCCTGCTGCCAAAAAGCTTCCTATTAACCTGTTTTTCATCTGAGTGATTTTTTTAGAGGCCTCAATGATTTCAAATTTTCTTTAGTCCTCTCCTGTATGACTTGTGTGGCTGTGCTCATGTGTTCATAGTTTTTAGAATTTCTTCTCTCTCTTAAACTTAAAGATAACTGCCTCCTTTGGTTAGGCAATGATCCTAGCTCAGCAATGTATAATAGAATGATAATCAACTCTCCGAGAGCTTTTATTGCAGGCTGGGGAGAAGATGCCTGTGAGTCAGGAAATGTGATTGACTCCTAGGCTGGGCTCTGCCACTGATCCCCTGGGGCAGCACTTCCTCTTTCTGGTCCTCAGTTTCCTCACCTAGTAAGTAAGGCGTTGGACTATTTGATAACTCAAGTTCCACAGCTCTAAGCAGGTTTTATGAAGTTGCAGGGCCGTGTTGAACTGCCTGAAGCTCTTTTGTTGAAAGAGAACTGAGGTTCTCTTTTTCTTCCCTTTACCAGTCTCTGAACTTTATCTTCTTCTCCCTTTCTTTGATCTGTGTGTCTGAACTGAGACAACTTATCCAGCATGTCCTCTGTGCTCATCACCAGTAAAATTCCCCATGTTTTTTCCCGATTCTCTGATCAGGTAATACGTTTCTCCCTGCCATTTCCTGTAGTCTATTCCTAATGTCTTCAGATTCCATAGAACATTCTGGAAACATTAACTGTCAAAATAGTTAACAATAATGATAGTTCCTTTGTATACTCTTCTGAGTGCTTTCACATACATTTTCTAGAATCTCTGCCACCAACTAACACAGAACTTTGTTCTTAGTACACGCTAGGTAAATATTCAGTAAAAATGAAATATGTAAAAGGAACCTTCTGATTTTACACATGAAGAAGCTAAGGCAGAAAAGTGAGCTAACTTACTCAAAGCTACAGTGAATTGGTGGTGAAGAGCTGTTCTCAGGTTAGCGCTCATTCCACTAATCCAGACGCCCTTTTGAATCCCAGATGCTGGCATCCAGTTTTCTTGTCTTACGTTTTGGCTTTGGCAAACAGAGTCACCTGCCCCTGCTTGCATTTAGAGGAAGACTCATCATTTCATGCTGCTCTGCTCTTCTCTAGCGGGTGAGGTATGACTCTGACTAGATGGGTACAGAAAGCATGGTGTGGCACCAGCATGCTGCCTGGCACAATGTCCTTGCTTGATAAAAAATGATGGGGCAGAATAGATGAATGATTGACAAATCCACAGACCTGGAATTGAGTCTAGTTACCAGCCAGGAGAACATCTGTAGAATTCCTAGTTTAAATCATTTCACTCCATTGTGCCTTGGATCCACAAACATCCTAGACTGTTCATATGTTTTCAAATACCTGCCGTTTTCCAGAACCGTCTTATAGGCTGCCTTAAAGAAGTGGCATTAAACCAACACACATCTAGCAAACTCCACTTATGTTGGAGGACATGAATCTTGATGTCTCTGTTACTGTTCTGCAAGATTGGGCTGATAGGGTCAAGAACACAGCATAGGTAATGAAATTCTTCAACCATCTGCAAATCCTTACATATTTACAGCTTTCAGCTTCTTTTTTCCTCTAAAATGTTTTCTCACAACTGCCGACGAGAAGCAACACTGATCAATGTGGTTTTCAATTTCTTTCTTTTCCTCCTTCCTGCCATGCTGAGAAGGAGTCTAGTAGTCAAATACCGAATACAGAGGCTGCAGGTGGGAGAAGGACAGAAACAAAGAGACACCCATACAATGGGTTTCCAGCCTTGGTCTGACCCCAGAATTGATGATTTTCTTCCCTCTTGCGGCTGCTCCTCAACCTGATTCCCTTAGCAGGTTTCTGTATTCTAGTCACTGTCCTGGCTGTCCAAGTACAAACCTCTAGTGTCTTTCAAGTGGATCCAGAAGTTATTTTTGAACATTTTCTATGTTTAGCAAATTCACCCAAGCACAAAGCATGAAACACATGAAGCTGCAAATTTTGCTTATGCCACAGCACTGAGGGGTTTTATGTGTGTGTGTGTGTGTGTGTGTGTATATATATATGTAATATATATTTTATATAATTTATATATAATATATAAATTAATATTAACAAATGGGGAAAATGCACATGCAGCCTATAAATGCTTGTTTTAAAGGGTCCTTACCTTGGCTCGCCCATGCAACACACCATGCTTTGCATCTGAGTCATCATAGCAAGCATGCCAGCCAGCCAGCTAGCCAATGCTCTGTTCCAAGGAAACTCAATTACACCTGCATCTATTTCATGCAGATGAGCTGTGGCCATGGGAGCTCGGCGGCCTTCCACCGTGCTCTGATGTGGACCATGCTTCCTGTGATAGGACCATTTGAGACGCACATGAAAAAGGAAGCATATGGCTGTCAACAAAAATCCCTGCACCTTTTAATTTATCCCGACTTCACAGATGGGTAACCTGAGCTTCAGAGATGTGCCCAAGGTCATAGAGCTAGCTTTGTTCGAAGCAGAAAGGGCCCTAGGGTTCTGACTTCCAATTCCTGGCTGGGTCCTTTCCTGCCTGAAAATGAAATGCGTTAATAACATTTCTTGATCCTTTCTTCTCTATCTTGATTGATGCTACCTACCATTTTCCTATGATGGTGTGACAACAAATGTGCTTATACCACTCAGCCACTCCCAATATACCTTAGTAATTTTTATATATTTAACTTTGTGCTTTTCATACAATAACTGCTGTTCCTATATAAACAACACCCACTTCAAGTAGTGGATGTGTTACTGAAGGATTGTGAGCAATCAGTTTTTTAAAGTTGTCTGTCTTCTCACTGAGTTATATTTTCTGCCATTATTCCTATTTATGTTTGGACTTAATAATGTCTTCTTACTCTAGTCAAATTGATCACCTTTGTTATTAATTTTCCTACCTATGTCCCCACTCCTAGCTTCTCTGTTAAGTAATTATGAATCAGTAAATGCTCATTAAATGTGCATTAAATCAAATTCTTTATAATGGAGAGACAGAATAGTACAATGGTCATGAATGGGATTTGGATATTCAATGAAACTTGTGTTTGAATCTTGGCTTTTCCTAGATTACGTGGGTTGCCTTAAGCAAGTTAATTAAAATCTCTGTAAAACTAAGATAATAATCCTCTTGGGCTTGTTGAAGTACAGCATGAGATAAAGGACATAGAAACACCTAGTACAGTGTCTGACACACATTAAGCACTCAATAAACTTTAGGTTTTGTTATTAAGCTGTGGTAGGCACTGTGCTAAGCTCTTGAGGACAAAAAGGAAAACGAGATTCTTTCACTAAATCACATGGGGGTGACAGACCTGTAGACAAACAGTTATAAAACGTGTGACATGTGCCATAATAGAAGCTGGCTTAATGTGCTAAAAGGGCACAGGGATTCAAGCAGTAGAGTCAGATTTCACTTTCACAAGTCAAACCCAGCATGGTCTGCGTTCTCTCTTACATATGCTGAGGAACTATATTTTCATATGTTTCCTATCATATAGTCTATGTTATTATATTGCTTATAAATTTATACCCTTGTATTATAAACTTGGGTTTTATTCACAAACTCATGTTTACTAAACTTCATGGGAGATTTGGGGATTTTGAAGATCAATTTTAATTATTTTTGATTCTAATCCTTTGAGTCTAAGCCTCCCTGCCCTTAAATGCCACTCACCTGTACCTAGGGTTGCTCTGGGTGGTTGAGAAAGGTCTGCTGGAATGATTCATTAATCCAGGTCATTCATTTAGCCAACAGATATGGAGCCCATGCCATGGCCACACATTCGTTTGGATGGGAGGATGCAAAGAGAGTCCACCCAAGGGACCAGGTCTTGCCCTCAAGGGGCTTATTTTTATTTTTATTTTTCTTATTTATTTATTTACTTGTTTATTTTAAGACATTGTCTCTCTCTGTTGCCCAGGCTGGAGTGCAGTGGCATGATCTCAGCTCACTGCAACCTCCACTCTTGGGTTCAAGTGATTCTCCTGCTTTGGCCTCCTGAGTAGCTGGGATCACAGGTGTGTGCCACCACGTCTGGCTACTTTTTGTATTTGTGGTAGAGACGGGGTTTCACCATGTTGGCCAGGCTGGTCTCGAACTCCTGACCTCAGGTGATCCACCCATCTTGGTCTCCCAAAGTCCTGGGATTACAGGCGAAAGCCACTGTGCCCAGCCCAAGGGGCTACTTTTACATGGGGAAAGACAAACAGGCAAGTTGTGTCAAATATGTCACTAGAGTTTTGAAGCCAGGGCTACAGGAGAGTGATCAGTTCTGCTGGGGCCAAGTGCAGCAGCAGAGAGTAGGGGAGGCCAAAGCTTGCAGGGTGAGTGAGTAATCACTGTCAATTATAGTTAGAAAATATTTTGCTTCTTCAGAGAAAAGAATCGCAGGTAACTGCCTACAGGCAGAAAGCATGAAGTAATTAAGTCAGACAAATGCATTACCAAGTTCCATTTTAAGGAACTTGAAATAAGGTGTTGTTCTCAGCGACAGGGTTTTATTAACTTTAACATCACTGGGCTTCCAGAGGTCTTCTGTGTGGTTGGTGAAACTCATACTTCCAAACTGACTTCAAAAAGAGATTAATGTATTGTATACTTGAAAATTGCCCAGAGAGTAGATTTTTAATGTTCTCATTACAAAAAGTGATACGTATGTGAGGTGATGGATATGTTAATTAACTTGATTTAATCATCATGCAATGTATACATATATCAAAACATCATGTTGTAGACCATAAATATTTACAATTTTTTCTTTGTCAATTAAAAAAATAAATACATAAAAGATTAACAAGATTAACGAGTGGTATAAACATGCTTTAGAAATATTCTTTTTATGTTTACTGAAAGTTTAAAATATAAGTAAATGTATTTAATTATATAGCTAATTGAACAAATGTAAACTTATTAGAAGAAAAGAAAAAAAGCCCAGTAATCTTTACCCTCCTAGAAATAACTACTGTTGAAATTCTGATTACTAATCTCCTAGATTTTGTAATATGCAAAAACAAATGAATATGAGATCAAACTATAAATTATTTTGTAAACTCTTCACTCAGCACTATAGTGTCAATATCTTTCTGTGTCAAAATATATATATATATATTTATAAGGCAAAATAATTCATATAACTTTAAGAATAAAAAAATAGCAATGATAGAAAAAATACTACAATAACCAGTGAGTATATCTTTGGAATCTTTGCTAGACCCTGTAAGCCTATTTAAAAACAACAACAAAACAGAAGAGAGGACTAAGAGATACACATGGAACTTCAGTCTATAATTACTGTTCTATAAAAGTAATGAGGCCAGGTGTGGTGGTTCATGCCTGTAATCCTAGCATTTTGGGAAGCGGAGGTGGGAGAATCACTTGAGCCCAGGAGTTTAAGACCAGCCTGGGCAACATAGGGAGACCTTATCTCTAAATCTCTAAAAAAAAAAAAAAAAGAAAAAAAAAATTAGCCAGGCATGGTGATATGCGCCTGGGGTCCCAGCTGCTTGGGAGGCTGAGGTGATGCCTGAGCCTGGGAGGTCGACGCTGCAGTGCTCTATGATCATTTTACTGCACTCCAGCCGGGCAAAAAGCAAGATCTTGTCTCTAAATAAAATAAAATAAAAGCAATGCAAAATTTCATATAAGACACCCCTTCCTGGGCTTAACCAACATGGAAAATACCTGTTTATGTGTGTACGACAATCAAGATGGACTTTTCCTGGCTGATACGGTTTGGCCATGTCCCCACCCAAATCTCATCTTGAATTGTAGCTCCCATAATTTTCACATGTTGTGGGAGGGAACTGGTGGGAGATAATTGAATCACAGGGGCAGTTTCCCCCATACTGTTCTCGTGGTAGTCTCATGAGATCTGATGGTTTTATAAGGGGAAACCCCTTTCACTTCATAGTCATTCTCTCTCTTGCCTGCCACCATGTAAGATGTGTCTTTCACCTTCCACCATGATCGTGAGGCCTCCCCAGCAATGTGGAACTGTAAGTCCGTTAATCTCTGTGAGTCCATTAACTATTTGAGTTCATTAACCTCCAGCCACGTAGAATGGTGAGTCCATTAACCAGTTTTGGGTATGTCTTCATCAGCAGTGTGAAAACGTACTAATAAACTGGCCCAGTTACCATGACTGCAAGAGAATCATGAACTTATTGTAGCACAAGTCACCTCATCTCTAAAAACAGAAGGCCAGAGATCTCTAGCATGCATTTGGCTCTTTTGATCTATGATACTGTCTTTCAGGAGAAATGGCTTATTTTAGAAGCATAGATAGAGTTAAATAAAATAAATCCCCTGCAGGAAGGGGTTGTAATATGCCCTGGGTTTAGAGTTCTGATTAGAGTGGCCCATGTTTTCTAATCCAATTCTAAAATGACTATTTAGGGGCTTGTTTCTATTAAGAACAAGTTAATACAGTGGTGTGACAGGCTAGGCCGATTGCTGGGAAGCCAATTAAGAGGGTTAGCCCTGGTCCAAGGACCTGAGCTGGGGCCAGGAAAGCACAGGGCAGAGGTGAGCGTGGGGTTGAGAGGGCTGGGGTCAGCTCTTCCTTGACCACCAAGGCTTCAGTGTTCTTTGGCAGCTTGAGGTCCTTGATGATTCATTGCCTATGTCTCTGGGGAGATGAGATAGTCCATGTGCACTCTTGTCTCTGCTGCCAACTGCTCAGTGGGTTCAGAAACATGGATTTTAGGCTGCACATGTGGCTCGCGCCAGTAATCCCGGCACTTTGGGAGGCCAAGGAGGGCAGATCATTTGAGGTCAGGAGTTCGAGACCAGCCTGGCCAACATGGTGAAACTTCATCTCTACTAAAAATACAAAGATTAGCTGGGTGTGGTGGCGGGTGCCTGTAATCCCATCTACTCAGAAGGCTGAGGCAGGAGAATTGCTTGAGGCAGGGGGAAGAAGTTCCAGTGAGCTGAGATCACACCACTGCACTCCAGCCTGGGCAACAGAGTGAGACTCCATCTCAAAACAAACAAACAAACACCAAACCAAACAAAACAAAACACACATCGATTTTTTAAGGGGGGAGAGTCTGGCAAAAATGCCCCATAGGGATTGGAAGAGACAGACTGAAGAGACAAAGGCCAGGGAGGAGTCCAAATATGAACCACCACAATCATAGTTTGTGGATCCCTTCTCTGTATCAGGTACTGTAATGCACACTACATTCGTTTGCAAAGATCCTATAGGATAGATACTGCTGTTGTCTCCAACTGATGATCAAGAAATGGAGACTAGGAAAGGTTATGTAACTTGATCAAGGTTACACCATAATAGAACTGAAATCCGAACTCATGCAATTTGTTTCCAGAATCCATGCTATTAGGCACCATGGCACACCCACAGAGGTGAAGGTACAAAAACCTGGAGATGGGGGCCGAGGGAGAGAGAAGCAGATTGCAGAGTCAGAAACAGTTGTAAATAAAGAACTGACAGAAATAGGCAAGTCTAGGAGAGAATTAGTTTTGATATATTATGTATATTCTATGCATTTATGTATAGCCTATTTCTCAAATGAATTTAAAGTAGCTTCGATTTGATATCTTAATTTTTTAAATTTTTTTCTATGGTCAAAGAATGGATATCCCTAAAGTTTACAACCCGGCATACACACAATTTGCATCCCAGCACATACGACTTTTTAAAAACATATGACTACATTTAAGCCTAATTGTTTGAGGATCTGTTTCATTACTTGGTCTTTTACTTGGCCATATACATTGAAGAGTGATTATAGCTCCTGAATCTATCTCAATTTCACAAATTTTGCATTTGTGCTGAGAACCTCTAAGGTAAGAACCTTAATTAAGCAAATGATTAGTAATGAGAACAGAAGTAAACATAAGTCCGGTTAAGAATAATTAGATGATATGTCCTCTGCTGGAACATTGATAGATTTTAGCATTTAAATGTATGAACCAAAAATATGGTTTTGTCTTGAGAACTGAAGGACCCACGGGTTTTTTTTTCACTAGTGGTAATACTGTGAATCTATGTTTGAACTTTATTTTTATTCTCTTGCATATAAAGACTGTACTTTGGTTTGAATCTTCAGGTGCTAAACCATAAATGTAATAATCATCAAAGAATGGCCTTAGGAATGCTTCCTGACGTTGTGTCCTTTGTCCTCAGTTCATTCTAATGAGATTAGTGAAGAGAGAGTAGAATCCTGATTTTAAGGTTGAGCAAAGAAAAGCAAAGAGAAGGTGGGGATGCTCACCAGCCCTGCAGCACCGTGACTGACCTGGGTGCCCTGACTCCGGAGCCAGTGTTCTCTCTAGGAGCTGTTCCTCCGTTTTGTCATTCTTATCAAATTTGAGGATTGTTGTGAAAGAGAGATATTTGAATGGCTGGAGCACACCACCCAAGACAGAATCCCTGCAAAGAATGCTGATGTTTTATAGGGACAGCAGGATCATGGAGAGCATCCACTGGAACTGTCTTGTGCAGTCAGGCACTTGGCTCAGCGTAGCCACTAACTCTCTGGGTACTCCGGGCATTGAGCATTTCATGATCACAGGAATAGCTAACTTTCAGGTAGTTATAAAAGCACTTTGATAAGTATAAAGGGTTCTGCGAGTATGAGGTAGAGCAATTGTTAAAAGAAATTAAAAAGAGGAAATTTCTCTTTTCAGTGGTGAATTTCCCTCCTGTTGGCATAGAAGCTTTTGGCTTGCTGGTGGCTTCCTTTTGGTCTGTTTGTATATTCTTTGAGTTTATCAATATTCCGTTCAGCTAGGTCACCTGTCCGGGAATCAATTTTTCAGCTTGGAGACTCAGCAAGTTATCCAGGCCTGTGTCCACAGAGCCTTCATTCTTTCTTTGCTTCTCTCATGCTATTGCTTCCTTGTGATCTGAAAGGGCTGAGAGTGGAGATAGGCGGGGAAACAATATCAGTCACGCTTTGGGAGGCCAAGGCGGGTGGATCACTTGAGGTCAGGAGTTGGAGACCAGCCTGGCCAACATGGCGAAACCCCATCTCTACTAAAAATACAAAAAAATCATCTGGGCGGGATGGCGCTTGCCTGTAGTCCCAGCTACTCAGAGGCTGAGGCATGAGAATTGCTTCAACCTGGGAGGCAGAGGTTGCAGTGAGCCGAGATCACACAACTGTATTTCAGCCTGGGTGACAGAGCGAGACCGTGTCTCAACAAACAAACAAGCAAACAAACCCAATGTCAGTCAATTTGGCTACTTCTAGGAGTTATACATTTTGTGTGTGTGTGTGTGTGTGTGTGTGTGTGTGTGTGTGTGAGGAGGTTAAAATTAACAGATAAGGTGAGGTGGATTGGTGAATCTTATTTGTTCAGTCTTTCTGTTCCTAATTATCAGAGATTAGAGTAAGCTTGGCTGGACTTTCAAAAGGATTTGTAATATTTTTAAAGAAGGTAAAGGAAAAATAAATTTGATTAAAATTTTTTCAGTTCTTGAGGGCTCATTTTGCTTTATGTGTTGTCATTTTGTTTTTATTTCAGGGTTTTAGGGGAAACACAAACCAAAACTACAATTTTAATATATTGTAACAAATTTTAGGGCATACACGTGTGTTTTGCAGCTCCTTTCAATGGAGAATTGCTATTTGTCTTCAAATCATGGGGATTTGGATTAAAGTAATGGAGTGTCTGATTAAAAATTGGAACCTGAGATGAATAATAGGGAATTAAGGCATTTTGTCATAATTTAATTTTTATTCCTTTCTAGAAAAAAAATTGCTCAACATAACATAAGCTGGGCCCACTCAAATGGGGGCACGCATATGTTACCCGTTCTGCCAGGCTCACAACCAATTGGAGTGTTAGCTATTTATAAATTCAAGGTTGACTTAAACCATCTCACCACCACACAGAGCTCCCTCCTTAATAAAAGAAGATCTACTGGTAGGTGTTGGGAGCAAATGTTTAACAAGCGTCTTCCGGCCCTGAAATATGGAGGAGGAGAGGAAACGTATGGCAGTTGCAACTGAGGCCATAGATGGCAGTACAAAAAGACTGCAAAGGGAAAGGATGATGCTAGAATCAGTCTGTCCATATGGGGACCTTCCCTGATAGGGAAACCAGTGGGGGACAGAGGCAACAAAGAAACGTGATGAGAAAAGCATGAGAAATATGCCTACCCCTTCCAACATGATAAAGAGAAAAGCAGGTGGTTATTTTTGACTCTAGGTGGACTTGCTTCCAGTGTGATCTAGAGGTGCTCATTTGAGAAGGTAAGTCAGAGCAATCTGGCAAGCTGTTCTATGTGTTGCTCTATTGCTGGGAAGATGGAGGATATAGAAAAACTCCTTGTCTTTTTCCATGGAGAACTTAAATTGCAGTGATCTAAGGCAGTGGATGGGAAAGAAGATATATCAGTTAAGGCTCATTGAGTTGCAAGTGCCAGAAAACCCAACTGAAGCTTACTTTAAAAAAGGAATTTATTGGCTGCATTATAGAAGTCCAGGGGCAGTTCTACCTACAGGGATAGCTGTATCCAGTGTGTCATTAATAAACGGATTTTTGCATCTTTCCTTTCTGTTCGCCTCCCTGATAGCTTCATTCTTGAATTGAATGTGGTGGTGTGATGACTGACAGTACCTTCAGGCCAACAGCATTCCAGATTCCTGCCTGCTGCAAAAGTAGCCTATTTTCTTCCAACAGTTTGAACAAAAAAAAATCTTGGGCCTAATTTTCCTGGGTTTGAATTGGGTCATGTACTTAACCTTGAGCCAGGAGAATGTAGTGTGCTGATTGCTTAGGTCTGGGTTACGCAGCAGCCCTAGAGCTGGCGGCGGAGCCAGACGCAGTAAAGCACAAGGACAGTGTGTAGACAGGAATGGACGCTGGACCACCAAAACACAGCAATGGGCACCAGAGAAGGGAACCTAAAATGTGTTGAGTGCCACCTATGAGGTGCTTGGTTCGTTCACCTTTTCTCATGCAAAGTTCACACTCTTCCTTGGAGGAGGTCTTGATTTCCACCATTTTGTGAATGAGTGAACTGCGATGCAGAGAGATGAAGTAATGCTCCCAATGATGCACACTAGTAAGTGGCGGAGCTGGGGTTTGAACCTATGCCTTCTCAACTCTGCTAGTATTCTCCATGCATCTAACGAACATCCAAAAACAGTTATCTGGCCAAGCACAGTAACTCATGCTTGTAATCCCAGCACTTTAGGAGGCCGATGAGGGAGGATGGCTTGAGGCCAGAAGTTCAAGACCAGCCTGGGAAACAAAGTGAAACACCAGTCTACAAAGAAGAAGAAGAAAAATAAAAAGAATGGGGCGTGGTGATGTGTGCCTGCAGTCCCAGTTACTTGGGAGGCTTAGGTGGGAGGATCACTTGACCCCAGGAGTTCAAGACTGCAGTGAGCTAAGATCAGTCTGGGTGATAGAGTGTGACCCCATCTCTAAATAAAATAAAATACAAATGGATCACCTACTGATCATCTAACCAAATCCTTAGCTATCCCGACCCCTTTTTGTTTTTGCAAGTACAGACATGCACCGCACAATGAAATTGTCAATAAGGGACTACATATATGGCAGAGTGGTCCCATCGATTATAATACCGTATTTTTACTGTAGCTTTTCCATATTTGGATATGTTTAGACACACAGATACTTACTATTGTGTGACAGTTGCTTACAGTATTCAGCACAGTAGCATGCTGTACAGGCTTGTAGCCTAGGAGCAATAGGCTACACTATATAGCCTAGGTATGTGGTAGGCGACACAGTCTAGGTTTGTGTAAGTACACTCTGAAGTCCTTACAACTGCGAAATTGCCTGAGGATGCATTTCTCAGAAAATATTCCCATCGTTAAGTGATGTGTGGCTGTTTAGTTCTGTCCTGGATGACACTGAGGTGTCTGTCTATAGGAAGGGTGGGGATATTTCTTTGCTGACATCAGACCACCACTGCCATTTAGCACTACAGAAATAGGGAAGGCTGAGTTGCCATCTGGGGCCTACTGACTACCAGGATCATAGAGTAGAGGGGTATCTCTCTTCGTTTCTCTTCCCCCTTCCTTAGATCGCATCATCACTCCATACCTACTTCTACCCGGCACCTAGCCTCTCCTCTACCAGTGGCAACCTCCACTCAACATTGTCAAACCAACCTCACTCCATTGCCCAGTATCTGAAAACACCATATCCTATTCCATCAAACCTCAGGTTCTCTGTCTGGATGTCACGGATCTCTGTAATCTGGTTCCTTATCACCCTCCCTAGGCCACTCTGCCAATCTTATTTGCTAGTCTCCAACTCAACTCTAGTCAGGTTTGTCTCCTCACTGTCCCGCAAACCTGCTAGGCCCTTCTTTGCACCACAACTGCCTGCCTAGAATAACCATCCTCCACCCGCTTCTCCTGTCCAGAACCTTCAGGCCCAGCTGTTCAATGAAGTTCTGCATGCTCCCACTGCTGGTCTCCTTGTCCCCTAAACAACATTCCGTTTTCATTTGCATATACAGAAACACACACACACACACACTTCTTCATGAATACACACATATGCATATACATGTATGTATACATTCATACATGAGTGTGTTCACATGTATTTCAAATGTTCCTGTGAGAGCATGAACTCCTTGAGGATCGAATTCCTGTTTCCAATTTTAAAATTTTAAATTAATTTTATCTATTTATCGATTTTGGGGGTATCCTCATTGTGCTTGGCCCAGTTGCAGGCTTGTAATATACTCTTTGTCAATAGAAAATTGTTGACGGCTTCAAAAATGTATCAGAAACATGCATGTGATAATACATTTAATAATAAAGAAGAGCTTATGCTAGAAAGTAACAGTCTCCTGCTCTACTTCTCATCAACAGTTTCAGACTTTAGGCTAGGTGTGGTGGCTCACGCCTGTAATCCCAGCACTCTGGGAGGCTGAGGTGGGCAGATCTCTTGAGCTCAGAAGTTCAAGACCAGCCTGGGCAACAATGGCAGGACCCTGTCTCTACCAAAAATACACACACAGAAAATTAGCAGGGCGTGGTGGCTTGTCTCTATAATCCCGGCACTCAGGGAGCCTGAGGTGGGCAGATCACTTGACCCCAGGAGGTTAAGGCTGCAAACAGCCATGATTGCCACTGCACTCCAGTCTGGGTGACAGAGTGAGACTCTCAAGAACAAACAAAAAACAGTTTCAGACTTTAGTTCTATCGATGGTTCTCTCTATAACTCTATCTAGACAGTCTGTTTACACAGCTATTTCTTGATTTATAATTAGATAATATATGTTGACTCTGCTTTGTGAAAGTTGAGAATTTACCTCATTTTTACTAATTCCTTCTAACCAGTGTTGACCTTTTGGTCTCTGTAAGTATAATTTTGAATATTATACTTAATCCTCTATTTCTCGTCCTATTAATTTAAAATATAAATTAACATATTGATTGATTATTTGATGGGAAAGAGTTTGAATTGATAACAAGTCATCTAGCTACTTTTTTTTAAACTTTTTTTTTTTTTTTTTCTTTTTGAGGCAGAGTCTCGCTCTGTCACCCAGGCTGGAGTGCAGTGGCATGATCTCAATCTCAGCTCACAGCTCACTGCAACCTCCGCCTCCTAGGTTCAAGCGATTTTCGTGCCTCAGCCTCCTGAGAAGCTGGAATTACAGGCACCTGCCACCACGCCCAGCTAATTTTTGTATTTTTAGTAGAGATGGGGTTTCACCATATCGGCCAGGCTGATCTCGAACTCCTGACCTCAAGCAGTCCGCCTGCCTCAGCTTCCCAAAGTTCTGGGATTGCAGGCATGAGCCACTGTGCCCAACTTCGTCTAGCTATTAACAATGCCCTTTCATGATGTTATGAGTGTATCAGAGAATGTAATGGTTATGCGTATATAGCCCATATAAAACCTGGCTCCCCCACAGTCCTGTCTCACATTATGTGGCATTCAAAGAAATATTGATCTGCTTTCCAATTTCAACTGCTTTAATTGGAAAGCAATTAAAATATATACCACAGTTTCTTGTGAAAGTGTTAAAAACATACAGTTTTTTTAATCACACACATCTATAACTGAATGTGTATTCCTTTTATCCTACTGTACATAGGTAAGGTATTATTACATAATATTGTTAAACTGAAAGGCTAGGGTTCACATGACCCCTTATTATTGTGTGCTGAATTTAAGTCAATTGCTATTGAAAAGGATGTACTTGTTTAGGAGACAAACAAAGTGGGTGGGTAAACTGCTGAGACTTGGTAAGACAAGATTGCAGCTGGGCGCAGTGGCTCATGCCTGTAATGCCAGAACTTTGGGAGGCCGAGGCCAGTGGATCACCTGAGGTCAGGAGTTTGAGACCAGCCTGACCAACATGGTGAAACCCCGTCTCTACTAAATACGAAAAATTAGCTAGGCATGGTGGCACATGCCTGTAATCCCAGCTACTTGGGAGGCTGAGGCAGGAGAATTGCTTGAACCTGGGAGGTGGTGGTTGCGGTGAGCCGAAATTGCACCATTGCACTCCAACCTGGGCAACAAGAGCAAAACTCTAACTCAAAAAAAAAAAAAAAAAAGAAGATTGTATCTGTGAGAGATGGGGCTGAAAGATCAGTGGGAAGCTGAGAGGGAAGGAAGGCAGGCAAAACAACTACTTTTGACAGCAACAATTTTCTTAGGATTAGAATATTTGGGGGCCCAGTGGTTTTGTTGTGATGCAAATACAAAATACATGTTACAAAGTTACAGTGGCACAAAAAATATGTAATGAAAAGTATATCTTCCTCTCACCCCTGGACTCCAGGCATTCAGTTATCAGTTTCCTCTATTTTGATAGCCATGTGCATATACGAAGTTATAAACGTATGTTCATTTTCCTCCACATGCTGTAGCATTCTGTAAACACATACTTATCCTTGCTTTTTTCCCTTTAACAGTATAATTAGGATCATTTGATGAAAATTCATATAGAGTTGCCTTTTTTTTTAGCATTTTATGAATGTATCACAATTTATGTAAGTTATATTGGAATGGTTTCAAAAGCATATTATCTAAATAAATTCTTTAAATTTATTATTTACGGGCCCCATGGATGGTTTTCTTAAGTGGTTTCCAGTCTTTTGCTGTTTTAAACCATGTTGCAGTGAGTATCTACTTAGGTATCTAATTTTGTACATATGTGGTATATTTGTAGTTTAAATTTCTATAAATGGAATTACTGAGTCCAAAGTATGCTAGTTTAAAATTTTGCACATACTATATATTTGTAAATAGATATCTATGTTATATATCTATGAAGAGGTATTTGCTAAATTTTTGTTCATGGGAATTTTATCAATTTACATTCCTACTCTTTTTTTTTTTTTTTTTTTTTCTGAGACAGAGTCTTGCTGTGTCACCCAGGCTGGAGTGCAATGGCACGATCTTGGCTCACTGCAACCTCCGCCTCCTGAATTCAAGCAATTCTCCTGCCCTAGCCTCCCAAGTAGCTGGGATCACAGAAGCCTGTCACCACACCTGGCTAATTTTTTTGTATATTTACTAGAGATGGGGTTTCACCATGTTGGCCAGGCTGGTCTCAAACTCCTGACCTCAGGTGATCCACCCGCCTCAACCTCCCAAAGTGTTGGGATTACAGACGTGAGCCACTGCACCCAGCCACCCAGCCCCTACTCTTTTAAAACATTAATTTTTTTTATTGAGGTAAAAAATGCATAATCTAAAATTCACCACCTTAATCATTTTAATTGTACAGTTCAGTAGCTTTAAGTGTATTCACATTGTGCAATCTTTAAAACTTTGGTGTCTTGCGAAATTGAAACTCTATACCCCCTAAACAACAATTCCCCATTTCCTTTCCCTCCATGCCCCTGGCAACAAACATTCTACTTTCTGTCTCTGTGAATTTGACCACTCTAGATACTTCATATAAGTGGAATTATACAATATTTTTCCTTTTGTGACTGGCTTATTTCATAATGTCCTCAAGGTTCATCTATGCTGTAACATGTGTCAGAATTTCCTTTCTTTTTAAGGCTGAATAATATTCCATTGTGTGGATATACCACATTCTGTTTACCATTTATCTGTTGTTAAGCAACATTTGGGTTTCTTCCACCTCTTGACTATTGTGAATAATGCTGCCATAAACATAGGTGTGGAAATGAGATTCTGCTTTTAAACCTTCTGAGTGTATACTCAGAAGTGGAATTGCTGGATTATACAGTAATTCTATTTTTAATTTTTTAAGGAGCTGCCATATTGTTTTCCACAGTGGTTATACCATTTTACATTCTCGCTAACAGTGCACACTGTCTTATGAATGAGAGTGCCTGTTCTGCAACACTTCTGTCAACTGTAGTACATGACCTGACACTTTGATCTTTGCCAAACTGAAAGACAAAAACGGTTTAATGTTACTTGACATCTCTCTCTCTCTGTATTTCTCTTTTTATAAGAGAGCTTAGTCACATTTTGCTCTATTAATAAGCCTTGCATATTTCCTTTACTGTAAATGGTGATGATATTCTTTGTCCATTTTTCTATTGAGTTGTTAGCATTTTCATTTGTAGAGTCTCTCTATATTAAATAAACAAGCCTGATTTCTGTAATATGAGATGCAAATATTATTTTCCACTTTGTCATTGTGTTTTGATACTGGATTATAGTAATTTTGTTTTTCACTAGACGGGTTTCATTTTGTTGTAGTCAAATTTATCAGTCTACTCTTTATGGCTTCTGTGTTGTTTCATACATTCTTCAGAAAGGCCTTTTTTGTTTCAAGGTTGTAATAAAATTTTTCATGTTTTTTTCACATATTTTTATGATTTTTTTATGCTTGAAAACTTCATATACGTGGAATTTATTTTGTTCCAAGGTGTCAGGTAAGAATCCAACTTTACTTTCCTCCAGATTCTATTAAACAACTTTCCAATTTTTTCCCCTGATGTGTGGGAATTTTTAAGATCAGAAACCTGTACTATAGAAGCTTGCTTTTAAAATGCATTTGCAAATAAATTTTGGTAAATATTCTTCCTCTCATCCACTTTAGTTCACAGTGAATTTTTGAAAATAATCTGTTCTGCTAAGATGGAAAAAAAATTAGAGATTTTATCCATCCCTGGGCTGGGATTTTAAGTGAGAGGAAGTTTATAGTGATAGCAGGAATCTTGAACAGAGGTTCAAGAGGACAGTGTTTGGGGGCTTCTGGATAGCTGGACATGTGAGATTCCTGGAGGATGGCCTGCTGGGGAGGGTGTGGAAGCTCCATGCCCCTTTCCCCATACTGTGCTGTATGCATCTCTTAATCTGGATCCTGTGTAGTCTCTTATAATTAGCCACTACATGTAAAAAACATAGAATATGAGTTTTGGAAAGAGTGGTTGGGCCACTTGCATAGCCTTTTCTTACACAAAAATCTGGGAAAATTAAGCCTTTCTCCCTGTTGCTAATCACAATTATTTTGTTAGTTATGTAATTGGTACTTTGCTACTTGTTTCTTTTTTTAACTTTTTGTGGAGAACTGGGTCTCACTATGTTTCCCAGGCAGGTCTTGAACTTCTGGGCTCAAGCAATCCTCCTGCTGCTGTCTCCCTAAGTGCTGGAATTACAGATGTGAGCCACTGTGCCTGGCGATACTCATTTCTTTTGATAGACTTCAAGTTCCAGAAGAGCAGGGAGCATGCCTATGTCATTTATTAATTTGTCTTTAGCAACCAGCAGAATACTTGTCTCAAAATGCGCAGAATGAGTGAAGCCTCCAAATGTATTCCTCATCTTTTGCCCCCAGCAATTTGTGCACCTTTTAGGTAGAGGAACTCCAACTCAATAGTCTTCTTTATGAGCCTTGCGCATGGTAACTGTTCATTCTATGCTCTTTGAATGAATGAATTCACATCATTAACAATGATGACAGCACACCAATAGCCACTGATCTAATCACAAACGTGTGAGGTAGACGCTTAATTCACCCAGTCTTACCAGGTGCACAGAAGCTCTGGAAGTTGAGGGAACTCTCTAGAACTCAAACAAGAGCATCTGGACATCCTTTCGTGAATCCTGTGTAGCCATCAGAATGTTGACCATGACTTCCACATTGGCAAAGGAAAGAATGAAGAAAACTTGACATTTCTATTGCTGTCTGACTTCTTTGAAGAGGCCTCATGTTAAGGTCAACTTGGAAACACTGACATTTTCTACTTGAATGGAACTAGATTTATGAATCCACTTAACTGACCATTTGAGAACATTATTCTTAATTTACAGGCCAGTTTAAAGATAAAATAAATAAAAATAACATTTATTAGAGTTTGAGACCAGCCTGGGCAACAAAAGGAGACCCTGTCTCTATGGTTTTTTTTTTTTTTTTAATTAGCTAGGCATGGTGGTGTGTACCTGTGGGCTCAGCTACTCTGGAGGCTGAGGTGGGAGGATCTCTTGAGCCCAGGAGTTTGAGGCTGCAGTGATCTATGATTGTGCCACTACATTCCAGCCTGGGCCACAGAGCGAGACCCTGTCTGAAAAACAAACAAACAAACAAACAATTCCTTAAATGTTAATTAAGGGCAGTTATTTTAGTCAGGAAAGATGTGTTCCCTTACCAGTGAAATAATCTTAGGGTTCCCAGCTAGGCTGCTTAAAGATTTTAAAATGCAACTCGATTGATACCTACTTTTCTAAAACGATACATTTTATAAAGAGTGCAGGTTGCCATTTTGTTTCCTTCAAAGACAAAAGAAAAACCAAATTTTGTTCAAGCTTAAATAACTTATTCTTAAGGCAAAGTCTGTGTCACCTCACCTTGGTGAGCTGGCAAAATTGCTCAGTTTGCAAGGAATTAACTCCCACAGCTGACAGATCAGCAAGCATGTAGTTCCAGGGTTGGCCAATTACATGATGTCACTAAAGGGAGAAGGGGAACTTTCAAGGGGACAATAAAAAACAATCACAGAACGAAAACCTAGAGAACCTACAGTCAGGAGATGCCTAAATGGAACAATTGAGGAAGAAACTCATCTAAGACAGAAACACAGAGCAGCTCTTGTTTGGAGAATATTGTAAAAACACCGATGATCGTATGTCATAATTAGGTGGCAAATTAACCTTATAGAATATATCTGAGTTTTGTAGCACTTTAAAAATAATTTTGAACCTCCATTTTATGTTGCAACTTATGGCTGAAAAATATTCCATTAAAAAGAACCCAATATTTGTGTCACTTTGCATGTGGTCACATTTAGTACTATTTTATATTCTGCTCTTTTCACTGGACATGATTTTGTATCTGTATTTGCTTATTGCTACATGGTCCAGTACTCATATTCTTTTAGTAGATACACAGTTTATAGAATTTTTTTTTTAATATGAGGAAAGGAGTTTTATGTTTTCAAATTCATGCAGTAACTGCTGACAGGACAAGGGGAAGTGGAAAAGTTGAAGTTGCCTATGCATTTAAGAGTCTCCTGTAAGTGCTTTAACAGATAAGATGTGCTTCAAATAAGCTCACCCATTGTTTGAATAAAAACTGCTGGGAAGGTGGTGCTTAAGCAGTTTGTGGGCTTTGATGCAAATAGGGTTGACATTCCCTTTGGTTACCACATTGTTCATGCTTCTTTTCAAAGCTGGTGTACTCCAACCTCGGCCCAGTGTGTTCAAAGGGCTGTGCAGAGCCCTGGTATGAAGGTTCTGGTCTCAGCCCTGAATTGCCTGCAGAACTTTCAGAATTCCAGATTCCCAGGCCTTATCCCAGATTGGCTGCGTCAGAGAAGGGGTCTGGGTATCAGTGTTTTTTTTTCAAAGCTCCCTAAGTTGTTATAACATGCAACTAGGGCTGAGAACCACTGTTCAGGAGACTATTAATTGTTTAATCATATGGGTCCTCTGATTTATATAAACAGGTTGATTTAGGTCACCGGAAAGCAAAAGACTTATTTTGACTCCCTACACGGCAAATTTGTCAACATATGCCAACCACTAAAGTGAAAATGAAATAGACTGAAGTGCTGATGGGTCAAGATCAAAATATGTATTCATTTAACAAATGGTTATTAAGCATCGACTGTAGGCTCTGTTTTAGGCAATAAGAATGACTTAACAAGACACAATCTCTCTTCATAGTGTCATTGGAATTATAAAAAATATAAAATGAATAACAATAATATATAGCAAAATCTGTTTTGATTCACAAGAGCTATCCAGGCAAAATGCAACCAGAGTTTAGTAATACTTTTTGGGGGGAAGGCTTTGAGGAGGAAGGGACATTTGAGCTTCTTGGGATGATTGGGAAGAATTGCACCATGTGAATGTTGGGGAAGGCCGGGAGAAGAGAAGCTGGAAGGGTGTTAACACTGGTGGGAACAGGGCTGGGAGAGGGAAGACATGGGGAATAGATGGAAAGCAAGAAGTTTTGGTGTGGTCCACATATTCCCGGCCTGTATGGAGCAAAGGGTTAGATAAGGTCTTGAATTTTGGTACAAGGAGACAAGGATCCTACGTTTTGTGTCAGGTGTGTAAAGGGGGCATTGTTAGAGACAGTTTTCCTTTGGAAAATTTGGGAATGTGTTGATGTAAAAAAATGTGTGGATGAAAAATGTTTTATCTAGATAGAAGACTGTCTTAGTTTGGCTATTATAACAAAGTACCATAGACTGTATGGCTTATAAACAACTGAAAGTTATTTCTTACAGTTCTGGAGGCTGGAAGTCTGAGATCTGGGTGCCAGCATGGTCAGGTGCTGATGAGGGCCAGCTTCCAGGCTGCAGACTGCCCACTTCCTGCCGTGTCCCCACACGGCAGAACGAGGGCAAGTGAGCTCTCTGGTGTCTCTTATTTTTATTTTTTATTTATTTATTTTTTGAGACCAAGTTTCACTCTGTCACCCAGGCTGGAGTGCAGTGGTGCAATCTCGGCTCACTGCAACCTCTGTCTCCCGGGTTCAAGCGATTCTCCTGCCTCAGCCTCCTGAGTAGCTGGGACTACAGGCACCCGCCACCACTTCCAGCTAATTTTTGTATTTTTAGTAGAGACGGGGTTTCACCATGTTGGCCAGGATGGTCTCGAACTCCTGACTTCAGGTGATCCGCCTGTCTTGGCCTCCCAAAGTGCTGGGATTACAGGCGTGAGCCACTGCGCCCGGCCTCTGATGTCTCTTTTTAAGGGCCCCACCTTCACGAACTAATCACTTCCCAAAGGCCCCACCTCCTAATACCTCCATCATGGGATTAGGGTTTCAATATGAATGTGGGGGGACACAGACAGTCCATCGCAAAGACCGTAGAGATAAAGATGTCTAAATCCATCCTGTCTGGTCTAAGGTTTCCTAGATTGTTCATCCTCCCAGGGTGGCCTCTGAGAAGGCTGGGTGAATGTTGTGTGTTTTTTCCCCCCTGCCATATTCAATAATGGCTAAAGACTCAATTAGCTTTATATGAAACCAACAGTTCTAGTTTTCTGTTGCTCAAACACAAAGACATCATCTGTCTTCCTCAGACACTTCAGCCATTGAATAGGGGAGGAGGATGAGTTTGTTTAAACAGCAGCAGGGGTAGAGGTGTGCAGTGTGCAGTCTTAGGTAAAAGTGTACCCCAAAACCCAGAAGTCTAGAGGAGCTGGCCTGTGGATGAAATGAAATAAACACTGAATGTACCCAACACTGTGTGTGGCACCTGCTCAGTATAGAACAACTCTTAGCATTTAAAGAATCAGTTATGAGCTAGTGGACTCAAAGAAGTTTGACTTGTGTGTTTTTTTGTTTTGTTTTGTTATAATTTTAAGAGACACTTTCCTTTTATTTCTTAAAATACTATTGTCATTATGAAGAGAAGTATAGAATGTTAACTTTATGCCTTATCAACGTCTCAGCTTTAGGCCATATTTGCTTCACATTTTTTTTTCCAAAGGAGTAGAACTGAAACATAGACCTATGATAGCCTGAGCTGT